>NC_056582.1:3738663-3948663 GCF_018340385.1 Cyprinus carpio | reverse complement strand
AAATGACTCTTGATATCATTCTTATTGATATTTGATTTTTTTAAAGTGTCATTAATAATAATAATATTACTACTTGAACAAGACACTGAACCCCCAGTTGCTTCTTGGGTGGGACAGCAAAATGATTGCTCATTGCTCTGAGTGTGTGTTCATTACTCACTGCTGTGTGTGTGCACTTGGATGGGTTAAATGCAGAGCACAAATTACGAGTATGGGACACATACTCTTTGTCTACACGTCCTGTCACCTTCAGAAATATATCACCTTTGATATGAGTACTAGTTCAAATTAAAAATATTGGAAAGTGTTGTTTCTCTTTAGAGCGTTGCTTTTTAGATGGATGTGGAAGCTTTTTAGGTTGGGTATAATCTGCGATCTCTGACCCAGTTTGCTGGCTTTCCATGGCCCCAACGCCACTTAGAAACCTGGGGTGTCAAAATACTACAGGGTAAATTGGCAGTGGGTGAAATTACACATACCATAACAAAAAACAGACATTCTGACATGGAATTCACATTTAAAAGTCGAATAACTGACTGTAGCACTAATTTTCAGAAAAACAATTAAGTGAATTTAGCATGTTTTCTAAATATCTGCAAACCTATTATGGTAATTTTATGCTTAAGTACAGTAAAAAAACAAACAAACAAAACATATAGCACCTGTAAATAATTAAATAACCAAAAAAAAAAAAAAAAAAAAAAAAAAACGGAAAAATATCACCTTTAAAATTTTACAATGATCAAAGGTCAAAAACAATAACAACTTTGCAGACCTTATGCATTATTGTAGTCTATTTCAGATAAAGTTGGTGTTTAAGAAGCTGTGGTGACACTTATTAGGAACACATATTCACTATAAACTAAGAGTTAATAGTACTGTAAATAGTGTTTCCTAATCTAAAGTGTTACTGAAGCAGCCAGCAGAGAAGCACTGAGAGGTCTGTTTCTCAAACTGGATACTTGTAGTGTGTAGTAAATGTTGTTGTGCATCTGGGCCATTTACTTAAAAAAACACCATTGGATTGAGATGTGTTTGATCATTTTACCATGACCTTGAAATAGCACAGTCACTTTGAAGAAATGCAAGTGTATTTTAGTAACTGAAATTGTCTTTTCCACACTATATTAAGCAGCAAAACTATTTTTAATTGTGCTGAAACACACACCAAATCATCATATTAGAATTATGGATTATGGATTAATCTTCAGGATTATATAATAGTGTTTTTTAGGAGAATTAAGTACTGGCAATATTTTAAACATCTAATTATCATAAAGGTTAGCTGTATGAATTAAGTGTTTTAATCCAAGTCTTCTGCTTGCTTTAAAATCATGTATAATATCATTTTATTATAATTGTAAAATCATTTATAATACTTTTTATATTTTATTCTTAATATCATTTTAATTTTAGTCGAATATACTTGTATTACTTTTTTATTGAAAACATTTAGTAATCATTCACAGTGCAGAGTGGAGAAAGTAAGTAAACCCGTGAATTTAGTAATTTTGTAGATCCGCCTTTAGCAGCACAACCTCCACCAAATGTTTCCTGTATTTTTCCATTTAGAACCATCTGAGTATTCTCCTGTAAAATACTCATTTGAATTAATTATTTGATTATCCAGGCCCTGAGGCAGTGATGCTCCCTCCACCATGCTTTATATTTGGAATTAAGTTTTGGAGTTGATGTGCAGTGGCCTTTTTCCTCCAAACAAAGCACTGTTACATACAGCACCTGTAAATAATTAAATAACCAATGACAATCACAACATTTAAAATGTTATAATGATCAAAACAAATTTCTCACCTCTTTCAAGATTGCCCTTTGTGTTTTTAGAGTGATCTTTGCAGGATGTCTTATCTTAGGGAGAGAAGCAAAAGTCCATTTTCCACATCTGTAGACATGGTGATATAAAATGGATATTTCTGGTCTTTGATTAAGATTGGCTGAGCTGTGTTTGAAGCCATGGTTAAATACTCTATAAACACACACCTGTGACCTTATGTGTCGACGTGTTGTTTGGCAACCATTCTGCTAAACATTGCTGGAGACTGAGGCGAAACTCTGTAGAACGTTCCATTGCAACAGCAGCCCTACGCTTCTGCCATTTTGGGGTGAAAGTGACTTGGCACTCTACTAGATTCTAGTAATAATATAGTTAATAATTGTAAATGTATAAGGTTGCATAAGCTTATTACTTAGTGTCATATCCATATAAATCATTATTATGGTTTCTAGGGCTAGGACCTGCAGTTCCTATAAGGAATTAAATTTACTACTAGACTAAAAACAGTTAAAGGGGTCATATGACGTTGCTAAAAAGAACATAATTTTGTGTATTGGGTGTAATGCAATGTGTTTATGCAGTTTAAGGTTCAAAAAACACATTGCACATTGCATTGCTCCTCTATGCCCCACCTTTCTGAAACGCATCAATATTTACAAAACTCATGTTCTGAAAAGCGAGGTGTATGCTGATTGGCCAGCTATCCTGTGCATTGTGATTGGCCGAATACCTCAAGTGTGTGACAGAAATGTTACACCCCTTACCATACTGTGATGCCGTATGTCCCAGCACGACAAGACAAAAACAATAAAACCCATTATACAGTGGGTACGGAAAGTATTCAGACCCCCTTAAATTTTTCACTCTTTGCTATATTGCAGCCATTTGCTAAAATCATTTAAGTTCATTTTTTTCCTCATTAATGTACACACAGCACCCCATATTCACAGAAAAACAAAGAATTGTTGACATTTTTGCACATTTATTAAAAAAAAGAAAAAGAAAAACTGAAATATCACATGGTCCTAAGTATTCAGACCCTTTGCTCAGTATTTAGTAGAAGCACCCTTTTGATCTAATACAGCCATGAGTATTTTTGGGAAAGATGCAACAGTTTTTCACACCTGGATTTGGGGATCCTCTGACATTCCTCCTTGCAGATCCTCTCCAGTTCTGTCAGGTTGGATGGTAAACATTGGTGGACAGACATTTTCAGGTCTCTCCAGAGATGCTCAATTGGGTTTAAGTCAGGGCTCTGGTTGGGCCATTCAAGAACTGTCACGGAGTTGTTGTGAAGCCACTCCTTTGTTATTTTAGCTGTGTGCTTAGGGTCATTGTCTTGTTGGAAGGTGAACCTTCGGCCCAGTCTGAAATCCTGAGCACTCTGGAGAAGGTTTTCATCCAGGATATCCCTGTACTTGGCTGCATTAATCTTTCCCTCGATTGCAACCAGTCGTCCTGTCCCTGCAGCTGAAAAACACCCCCACAGCATGATGCTGCCACCACCATGCTTCATGTTGGGACTGTATTGGACAGGTGATGAGCAGTGCCTTGTTTTCTCCACACATACCGCTTAGAATTAAGGCCAGAAAGTTCTATCTTGGTCTCATCAGACCAGAGAATCTTATTTCTCACCATCTTGGAGTCCTTCAGGTGTGCTTTTATGTGTCTTGCACTGAGGAGAGGCTTCCGTCGGGCCACTCTGCCATAAAGCCCCGACTGGTGGTGAGCTGCAGTGATGGTTGACTTTCTACAACTTTCTCCCATCTCCAGACTGCATCTCAGGAGCTCAGCCACAGTGATCTTTGGGTTCTTCTTTACCTCTCTCACCAAGGCTCTTCTCCCCCGATAGCTCAGTTTGGCCGGACGGCCAGCTCTAGGAAGGGTTCTGGTCATCCCAAACGTCTTCCATTTAAGGATTATGGAGGCCACTGTGCTCTTAGGAACCTTAAGTGCAGCAATTTTTTTTTGTAACCTTGGCCAGATTTGTGCCTTGCCACAATTCTGTCTCTGATCTCTTCAGGCAGTTCCTTTGACCTCATGATTCTCATTTGCTCTGACATGCATTGTGAGCTGTAAGGTCTTATATAGACAGGTGTGTGGCTTTCCTAATTAAGTCCAATCAGTATAATCAAACAGAGCTGGACTCAAATGAAGGTGTAGAACCATCTCAAGGACATTAATGAGGGGAAAAAAATGAACTTAAATGATTTTGCAAATGGCTGCAATATAACAGATAGTGAAAAATTTAAGGGGGTCTGAATACTTTCGGTACCCACTGTAAACGAGGCATTTGTTGCATCCAGTGGGGACATAATTACTGATTATAATGACATATACTGTCTTTTTACGTGTTGTGTTGTGTATCACGCTGAGTAAACAAAACCCTTTTCTGCATCTGTGATCAGAGAAATGACAAACAACCGCTACTCTACAGTGCTCAAAACTCGTGTTTGAATCATCAGTGGCAAATTCTTTTAATATGAAAACGCACTTACAGACTGTGAGTCAGAAGTGCCAGACTGTCCTTGCAAAGTTGAAACTGCCCCACTTTATAGAAACAGACACCGGCATTGTATGCTACTCTCACAGGTAACAGTCCTCGTCCTCCGCAAAATGCGCTGCACACATCTGAATATTTGGGTTGAACTGTTCCGGAACAGTGTTGTAAATGCAACTTAACTACTGATTTCTAGTTGTGTCCTCTTTTGGAAGGCCAATCAAAGTAGTTTGGCTTTCACAACGAAATACACAGCTTCTCCACAACGTGGCGGCGGCAGTAACAGTGAGAATAAAAGTTACGCCTTCTTTCTTTGCGTGTACATTTGGGTGACGATATGCAAATCTTCCCACATCATGACATAGATGTGGGGGCGTGTTATAATGAGTCATTTTAGGTAGGAGTGGTTGACTCTTAACTTTTATAAAGCTCTTTGGATTTGAGACTTTAGTCTTTGCAACTTTACAGATCTTATTTTTGCACCAAGAGCTTGTAACACTCTAAAGAGAAAGGAAAAATTTAAACTGCATCATATGACCCCTTTAAAGTTAGCAGGTGCATAAGACAGCGCTACGTCCCACTTCAAAACACACAATATTTTTTTTATACTTTTGTGAATAATTACCTGACAGGATCTTTGGAAAAACGATGAAAGACAAGATTTTTACTGTCACACTTAAAGTTTTTGCAGTGGCTTGCCCAACGTTGCATTCTTTTATTCCATTTTGGCTTATCTTTTGTTGTTATTCTGTCTATTTCTGTGTATCTGTGCTGTTGTCCAGTTGGAATTTTCACCCCAAAATGGCAGCCCCACTACCGAAGCGCCACCTAGTGGCTAATACCCAAAAAGCATCAGTTTTGCCTCTAGGTCTTCTACGTATACTCTTTGGTTTAGCTGCAACCCCTAATCAAACACACCTGAAACAGCTAATCAGGTTCTTCAGACTAACTGCCAAGCAAATGTGTTCTGTCTGGTTGCAGCTAAACTCTGCAGGACATTGGCCCTGCAGGAGCAGAATTTGACACCCCGTAGTAACGGTTTTATAAAAGCAAAAAATCCCTCTGAAGCAGTGGTTTACAGTGATTTTAAAACTGCTAAGTTGGTTCTCCACTTCTCTTCTTAGCTGTTCCGAAATCACTGTAAACTACAGCTTATTTGGTGTTATGCTTTATTTTATCATGGATTCATGAACACCTATGTTTTTAGCAATGGCTCTGTAGCCTTTTCAAGCTTTGTGCATTTGTCTAATGGGGTTTTTCAATTCAATTCAAGTTTATTTATATAGCGCTTTTTACAATACAAATCATTGCAAAGCAACTTTAAAGAAAATAAAGTTTTTATAATATTTAGTAGTAGCTTATCAGTGATGACAGATGTCAGTTTATGCGCATACAGTTTATGTGGTTTATTGGTGAAAACTTTTAGGATTGAGGCATGGTTCAGACTGGTTAATCTTTCTTGAAAAGAACAGTTTAGTCAGTAACCAGGATTCGTGTTCTTTTATTTAAAAGGCAGAATACCTGTGTGACCCACAGCTCCATGCTCATTTACAATTGGTTAAGTTTTATCTGGAATGCATCACTAAGTGATTGAATTTTGCAGTCAGATGGATTGCATGCTTGAATGCAATCTTGAATGAGTCTTGAATGCTTTTCAGACAACTTTTACACATGGTCCTTTTGAGCAGCTATCCGATCAGTGAAAATGCATGATGTGCCCATAGTGTAAACAAACCCATAGTTATCGATTAAATTTAAAATGATGTTACAGTATGAAATATAACTGTAACATTGCTGTGGTATTCATCTTTTTGCCAATGGTTTGTACATTGTAACTGCATTTTTTTCTTATTGGAAGCTTAAAGTTAATGTACTGTTTTAAATCATAAAAAAATATTTCAACTTGTGCATGTATGTAAATATGGAGGGTTTCATGTTTTGCAGTACAGTTACTGTTGTAATGATTTTTTAATCAATTAGTGATTAGTTTTGATACATATGCTTACATGCATACATACTTTTAAAAACTCAACTGAACCATTGCTTCTCAAAATAGTCACAGTTTACCAGTTTCAAAACACTGTCCATTGATGACACCTGCTGGTCAAAACTGTGTAAATGCAATGAGAACACAGCCTAAATATGTACGGAAAGTATCTAGTCAGTTAATATGAAAAACAGCCTCATGCTAACGTCTGCTATGGGAACTGGAGGCCACTGAAAGGAAAAAAGGGGGTTAAAAGTAACAGGATGGAAATACAGAGATGTGCGGGTCTGTGTTGCAAGTAGAAGCAGCTTCATGCTTGCTTCGGCTGCTTTAGCTGTAGGCCGTGAGAAAGTGGAAGGGTTAGTGACATTTAACAAGACAAGCTAAAAAATGCCTGGGTAGCCTACGGTGTTGCCGACTTAGCAATTTGTTGCTAGTTTTGGCAATTACTCAAGCCTTATCCACATTAATACGTTTCCATTGAAAATGCATCTTTTCCTTTCAGTCTGGCCTTCCTATTTTTTTAGCTGCTCTCCAGAGCAGACAAATTTGAAAATGCTGTTTTCACGTTGTAGTATGGACTGTGGAAACGGAGGCTTTTGAAAACAATGAAGTATGTTTAGTCTTGTAAAACGTTGTACCAATAGACATGTTTATACCAATAACATTAATTTTGGTGAAATATTTTCATAAATGAATTGATCCTGCCAGAAGAATTGCGTCAGACTTATGTCTGCATCATCTCAGTGAGGTTTGTACATGCACTGTAAGATAAATGTAATGCTTTCAGACATTTCAGTGTGGATGATAAACTTGGAAAAAATGCCTTGTTGAGGCCATTTTTTTTTAACCATGAAGCAAACATCCGACATAATTAGATCATAACGTCGTTTAACAAACTTTAGCTGCAAAAACCTGCATTTAGTGACTTCACCTGAAAATTAATTAATTTGCAACACATGGCCTGCGCCGCTAGCGGAAGCAGCCTCAAACTGCGCTGCAGCCGTAAGAGCCGCGGTGAAAGGGGTAATCGAGTGAGGCTTGCTGATCTGGGGCACGGCCCAGGCTCATTGAAGGCCTGTTGCTGCTGCAATCTAGCGCTCAAGGGGAGCCGGGTCTTGTGCGGGACAATGGTGGTGTCGAGCGAGGCGAGCTCGGGGCTTTGCACAGTCTATTGGCCACAGCGTGTGGTTACTCGAGGAGAGCAGTGGGTGCAATGAAGCCTGGTGTTAGGCAGCAGTGTCTGGCGGGGTAGGAGTTATCATGGGTACCGGCAAATTGCGGCAGATCTGAAAAATTCCGGTATAGTTCTCGTCGTTGGATGGGAAATTGGGTCTGTGATAATATGGCGAATGGAGCGAACCAAATGCTGAAAGTAGGGTGACCACCTGCTAATAAGCCCAAGGGGGGACAAGGGGTATGTTTCTGAGGGACAATGTGGGACACTGCCTGGCGCGGCGGTTCCCCCACCCCACGGGCAGACTCACTGATAGTGGTTTACCCATTTCTAGCACATACCACCTTACATTGTATATTAATAATGCCCCATTCCCCTAAACATGTGTAATTGCTATTGTATGCTCATGAGTAGGCCAACCAATGTGTATTTTTTTCTAAATAAAGATTCATAATATTTTGAACATTCAATGAATTGACAGATGCACTTCCACTTACGATTTACTTTAGCTATTTAATTGTATTTATTTTTCATTACAATTTATTCACTTTAAATAAATTATAATAAAAAATTATAGGATTAACAGGAATTGTAGTTGCTCAACACCACAGGAACAGTTAAAAAAAAAGTCTTAACTCACAACTCCAGAGGTTCACGGAACGAGAAGGGGGAGGAAGGATGGTGAACTTACATGTTAGTAAAGGCAGGTGCAAGGAAAAAAAAAACTGTTCAGTGTTCTGGGGACACCTTTAGGACAGAGGAGTGCAAACCCATCACCATCACAAGGTGACAACAATACAAAAAGGCGCCAAGATACAATCCTATGCAAAACAGTGACATATTTTGACCTAAAAGGCTACTGTTTCCTAAAAGTGACACATTTGCACCTCTGTAGACAGTCCACCAATGTTCAAAATCAATCAAACTTTATCTTAGACAAATGGGGTCTTACATAACTAGGTTTCTTACCTTCAGGTTTCTTCTTGAACTTATATTTCTTGTTGGAGCATACAGCATTGAGGAAAACCTTCTCTTTCACTAACGTTACATAAGTGTCTGTGTCGTTGACATCGTATTCCCCTCCATGTCCGATTGAGAGGGACGTTTTGCTAAGGTCACAAAAAGCCCTCTCGGTATACCCTTCAACACCTTTCAGCCACAAATATTCATTTTCCCAGTCTTTCTTGTACCCACACCTTCTGTTTTTAATTGATGATGGCGGTGCCTCAGACTCAGTCTCTTTCTCCATTTTTCGAATTGGAAAACGCGCATCTAAAAGTTCCTTCCAAGTGTGTCTGGTATGCACATGCGTGCGCTGTCATGACAACAACGAAAAAGTTGACAACAACCTAGTCAGCAGTTCAACTGAGGGGTGGGTGTGGCAACAGTAGCGTGCTGAACTGTCAAGTAATGTTCGTTTGGCTGCCTGGGGCTCGAGGATATAGAGCGACCAACTTTTTTTTTTGAGCAAGCATTATGCGTGACACGGTCTCAATTTGCGGGACGCATGAATTGGGCTTCAAACGCTGTGCACGCACGCGCTACGCGGGACGGGTGGTCACCCTAGCTGACCACCCGTCGAGAGTTAACGAAGGTAGGATGTACTTGATTATTTATAGGCATTTCCTCTTGAGCTGATTGGATAAATGGTGTAATTACTAATGATGAACTGGCCGTGTTAATTATCCGTGCGTGCTCCTCCTCCCGAAATTTGTTTATAAAGCATCACTTAATATTATAAGACGTTTTCTGCTAAATTATCCCCTTACTCTATGTTCGAACGCTGTCTCTCAAGGCACTTTGCCAAATTATCTTACTGAAACTTTGATTACACTTTTACTGAAACCAATTAAAGATCCAACAAAATGTAGTTCAGGTCATCAGGTCAGTTTGGTGTAAATTTTTTGCTATGGGTAAATTCGGTTTTGGCCCCAAATTCATAAAGTGGATTCATCTTTTGTATACTTCTCCAGTTGCCTTAGTGGTTACTAATAAATCGTGATCAAAAAAATTCACACTGTCAAGTGGTATATCATTTCTACAGATACAAATATCTATTAACAGTGTAGAAAGGAGATCAGATCAGGAGCGAATGGAAGAAATAGCTTGGATTAGAATTTTCATATGGTATTTAGAGCAGTACAATGCAAAGAGTGAATGGTAGTACGTACCTCCTGTGCTCGACTGAACCTAATACAGTTTATGGTTTTGCACCTTTTGCATCCAAGCATAGCATGAATACATTCTTTTAATCATACTTTAGGTAAGACCTGTGTAAGATGTTTGACAGATGTAGCAGATTTATCCCACATGTTTTGGTCTTGCCCTACATTGACTGTTTAATGGTCCATTATATTTGACACACTTGTAAAAAGGTTTAAAATGGGGTTAGATTTTACTGTATTTACTGTATTTACATAATTTACATGAGACTTTAAAACACAAAACCAGGAAAACTCAGGCCATTTAAAGCATACAGTCTGTTGCACCATACCCTAAAACAGTCCAAGAATACTAGTGTGCACTAGTGTATATACAGTCCAAGAGAAGTGATAATCCATTGTTGTAACTGGAGATGTAAGTCCACAGGTTGGAAACTCCATAATCCAGCAAATTCTATTTAGTGACTGTCCTGACTGTTTGGCATGCTGCTCTCTTTATACAGCTCCTGCTCCCTGTCATGTGACTGGTCCCGTGACAGGCCAACCATACATTTCTTAAAGACATACACACTAAAAAGTTAAGAGGAATAAAATGGATTAAGAAAACATGTAAACCATTTAACTCTCTATTATACATAATATAACTGTAATAAATAGAGTCTCTTATGTGCCAGTGTCACAGTCTCTGGGCTTATTTGGGAGGAAACTTTGGAACGGTGAGCTGCAGTTGGTGCCGACTGTCCCCACTCTTGATCCATCGGTACAGCAAACACTGGTGGATGATCATTGTGATCCTGTTGGTCTGGTGTATGGAAGGGAAGATGGGAAGTGTGACGTCATCCTGCTGTGCACTGTTGACTTCCTCACTGGAGAAGGGAAGGACAGAGAAGGTGTAGGTGACATCAGGCCCTGATGATGTCTTGGTGAAGGTAGTTCCTTCTTTTGCTCTGCCATCGGTCAGTGAAGTTGCTGAGATGGTGGGACTGTCAGTTGGAGGTGAAGAGGAGCTGACGATGGAAGGCACAAGTTTGGATGATTCTGCAGGAGTTGAGACAGTTTGGGACCATTTCTTTTACTTTAGTTGTTTTGTCTACTGTTTATCTCTCTTTCAAAAGCACCCAACAACCTACTTTTCTACTGCTACCACAGCCTCTTTCACATATTCCTCCATCTTACTGAATTTTACATCCACAGCCTCTCTTAAATACACTTCACGGAGTCTTTAAAATCCTTCTCCAGTTTTAAAACAATGTTTTTTAAGAGAAAGTACTTCAGCGCAAAGTTGTTCACAGTCACACTGGTGTAAAATCCATTCACCTATTGAAAGGTAACTCTCGTTGCGTTGCCTTGATGACTATGGGGAAAATTTCTGTTTTACTCTGATACTGAAGCCGATTTGTTTATGTTTGTGTAGTGTGAAAATGGGTGGGGTTGCCTGGCTATATAAGCCAGCTCAGAGGGCCATCTCATCCGAATCTTCTCCTTCAGTTATGAGACCATCTCTCTTCACTCTTTCTGCAGCACTTTGAACCGCCAGTGTGTTTACATGTGAGGATCAGCAGCCCTCGTCTAATGAGCAGTTTGATCTTTTTCAGGCAGATTGAAGACAATGCTGTCACTGATTATTATCACTGACAGCGTAAGACTTTAATGCGTCTGGGCCACACCCAGACTGAAGCTGTTCTCACGGGGGCAGGCTGCTCCCACTGTGAAACACTTTGAGAGGAACAGGAGAGGGTCAGTTTTCACCAACTCCTTCGAAGAATGCTCGTGATCATTCCAGCCAGATCCTGCAACCTTAGTGCGTGCTCCAGTAAACTACTGCTGTGATAGAGGACACACATACTCAAAAGAGCATTTCTCCTCTCCTTGCAATCATGAATGTCAGTTGAGCCCATCCCCACACAGCGAACTGCCATTAAAATGGAACTGCTTCCCGCCAGAAAGCCATCCCTGGTGTGTCAAGCTCATAGAATTACTCGCTCCAGTTTGTTGACAGGCCGCCCTGTTTCAGAGGCTTGGTTTAGACCTTGGTATGGGACAACAGAGCTTATGTTTTTTGGTCCAAAGAACAAACACTACTTGCAAAAGATGCCGTAGAATCGGTCCCTTTAGCGAACAGCAAGTCAGGTTTTTACAGCAGCTACTTCCTCTTTCCCAAGAAAGATGGCGGGCTCAGACCAATACTCAATCTCAGACATCTGAATTGTGCTCTCATGCGACGGCCATTCAGAATGTTAACTTTGAAACAGATCCTTGTGGAAATATGCCACAAGACCTGTTTTTTTGTCTGTGGATTTGAAAGATGCTTACTTTGCCCACCGTCACAGACGGTTCTTGAGATTCACATTCGAAGAAGTGGCCTATCAGTACACAGTGCTACCATTTGGACTGTCCCTGGCCCCTCACACTTTTACAAAGTGCACAGATGTAGACAGAGAGGAATCTGCATCTTAAACTACCTCAATGTCTGGCTGGCACTAGCTGGATCAGAACGGGAACCATCTGGAGTGTTATTGGGTTGAGAATCAAAACAGCCAAGAGTTTTCTGACTTCCAGACAGTGAGTGTCCTTTCTGGGAACAGTTATAGACTCAAAGGTGAAGCCTGGTTAATGCGAGCCTGGTTAATGCTCCCTGAACATTCAGTGAGTGGCAGCATTGTTCAAGTCCCCTCAGGGTGTTTCAGAAGTTGCTTGGCCGAGGGCAATCCGGCATTCGGCTCCTGGTCGATCCACAAGCAACGCCTGCACATCAGCTGCCTCGAAATGATGGCTGTTTTTCTGGCCCTGAAAACCTTCCTGCCAGTCATAAAGGGGCAGCATGTCTTGGTCCGGTTGGAAGACACGACTCTGGTAGCCTATATTAATCACCAAGATGGTCTCAGGTCACGTTCCCTTTACAGTATGACTCGGCATCTCCTGCTTTGTGCACAGAGCAAACTCCTCTCACTATGAGGGGTTCATGTGCCGGGCAAACTGAACCAGGGAGTGGATATGTTGTCCAGAGACAATGTGGCTCCGGGGGAATGGAGACTACATCCCCAGTCAGTTCAGATGATTTGGTCAGTCTTTGGCAAGGCAGAGGCGGACCTCTTCACCTCCAAAGATAACTGACATTGCCCAATTTATTTTTCAAGACAACGGGATGCTCCGGCCCATGATTGGCCCGACACCCATTTACATGCCTTCCCTCTGATTGCCTTATTACCTCAGGTTAACAGGCGAGTCAAGAAAATGAAACATTCTCTCCTCCTTGTCATCCCACTCTGGAGGAATCAAGTTTGGTTCACAGAGATGATCCAGCTGCTGTCTACAGCCCCCGTGGTCAATACCACTGATGAGAGACCTTCTCTCGCAAGCGCAGGGCAAATTTGCCATACCAGCCGGCGCCTTCATGTCTGGCTCCTCAATAGGAATGTGAGACATGAGAGTCACTAACACCATTTTAGAGGCTAGAGCTCTGTCTACAAGACATCTCTTTGCCCTTAAGTGGTCAGTCTTCAGTGACTGGTGTTATGCATGAAGCCTGGACATGAATTCTTGTAACGTGCCCCACGTGTTATCCTTCCTTCAGGAGTTGTTGGATAGGGGCTGCACCCCCTCCACACTCAAAGTCTATGTGGTAGCCATCGCGGTGAATCATTCTCTCGTGGCTGGCTGGACAATCAGCAGATCAGCAGACACCACTTGGTTGTTTAGTTCCTTAGAGGTGCTTGGAGATTGAACCCTCCTCGCCCTGGGACTGTTGTCTATAGTCCTATGGGTCCTCAGGGGCCTTCCCTTTGAGCCACTTCAAACAGCTGGCTTATGGGTCATGTCGCTCAAAACCGCTCTGCTTTTGGTCCTAGCATCGGTCAAGCAGGTAGGTGACTTGCAAGCGCTGTCTGTCAGAGTTTGGACCCAACGACTGTAAAATCATTCTTCAACCTTGCAGCGGTTACCTACCTAAGCTACTCTCAACTCCATTCAGAGCCCAGGTGATTTCCATGTTTGCCCTCCCTGTGGCGGATGGCGAGCTGGATCCCTGTTCGGGCATTTAGACTGTACGTTGAGCGCTCTAAGTCATTTAGACAAATGAAGCAGCTCTTTGTGTGCTTTGGAGGCCGCTCTAAAGGGCTGCCAGTTACAAAGTAGAGACTATCTCACTGGATAGTAGATGCTATAGCCCTGGATTACACCTCAGCTGGCTTGCAAAGCCCTATAGGTGTGAGGGCCCATTCCATCAGAGGAATGTCCTCCTCCTGGGCGTGGTCCAGTGGGATCTCTATTAGAGAGATTTGTATAGCCGCTGGCTGGTCGGTCGCCTTCTACCTTCATTAGATTTTTATCAGTTAGACGCTGATATTATCTGATTGATATCTACCCATTTCCCTCCTCATGTGAAAGGGCTATTTTAAGTAGACCGCATCAAGTAGCACCGTGCTATGAGCAGATACAGAACTATGCCTGCTTCTACGAGCTCAAACCAGGAACACTCAGCAAGGGTTCTTTAAGCCTGAGCTACAGGAGAGACCCAAGTATAGTCTGAGGTCTACTTGACATAGCTGAGGTCTACTCCCCCTAGTTGTCAAGACGACGCAACTAGAGTTACCTTTCGATAGGGAACGCTCCAGGAGATATCATCAATAAAAAAATAAAAAATGTCCATGCTGTTGTATAAATATCCCACACTTTTTATACTTTGGTCAAACAAATGTTTTTGCTGTTTCAAATGCATACAATATGATTGTGAACAAATGATTGTATATAATTACATAAATATACATAACTGCAACAGCAAGAGAAAGAAATGTAGATACTGGGAGGGGGTTAAGCGCTCCAAATGCAAACTTAGCATGCAACAATCAGGCATCAATTGAGAGTGCTCTGGCATACAGGCATCGTCAGATTGACAGTACGATAGCCCAGTGATGTTATTTATATTTACTATATCTGATGCCCCCTGAGCAGGTTTATTTCTTATAAACATTTCTGTATGTAGCTTTACACAACGATGCATGTCTCTTAAGTATTAGGCATATCAGTTAAAGGTAAATAAGTGTTTTTCAGTTCAATAAAAGTTCATTGTGATATTTTTTTTTTAATTCAACGGTAAATTTTTTCCCCCAATGTGTTTCAACTAAGTTTCAGTGTGTTTTTACTAACAGTTCAGTTTTCATATATGCCTTTATACAAGTCTAGTATGCCCATTTGTGTCAATTTGTCTGTGATCCTTTAAATGGGAGACATGGGCCTGTCCTTCTCTTAAGATCTTTGATATTCTTGGTGGCAGGGAAGCTACAGCTGTTATCAGACTATTTTCCATGTCTGTTTCTTTGTTTTTCGTTTTTATCTGGGTCATTGCTGAAAATGAGGTTTCACAGAGGTAGGCAGAGCCAAATGGGAGTAGGTGTTCCAAAGCCCTTTTCCCTAGCTCAGGGTGCTCCCTCCTCAAACACACCCAAAACTCTGTCAGGGAACAATTTTCAAAAGTAGTCTGCAACCCACAGTCTGTGGATAAATCCAATAGCTCCTCCCTCAGGTGAACATGCCACGGTTGCATTGGAAAAGTGTAAATGGGTTTCTAACCCAGTCCAGTTGCTCAGATTTCTCTCTTAAAACAGGGAAGTATGATTTGAAACCAGGGCCGGAGTGGGACTCATTTTCGGCCCTGGAGTTTCATGCCTTAGACTGGCCCAATTTTTTTTTTTGTATTTGTATTTTTCTTTTTGTACTGGCCTTTTCAGTGCTGCCTTTGTGCTTTCATATCCATCCATATTTTTTTTACTTGTCTATCTCCAACAATATATATATTTTTTTATTTTTCATTTTAATTTTTTTTTGAGTAAGGTGCCACTGTCAGGGGAGTCAAAAGATAATTATGTCATCATTAGGGCTGCCAATTAACTTCAGAAATGGAAAATAAGGGACAATTGTTATTCTTTATCTTATTCTTTAAGAAAATAGTGTTTATTTTTGTATTCTTGTAGAAAATACAGGACAGAATAAGGGATGTTCCAAATGTTTGTACTGTACTATAATCTAGGTTGTCTGCCTGCAGTTAAAAGGTTCTCAGAAATAATAACAATTGTTTTGTTAAAAATTATGTACAATTATTCTAAAAAGAATTTTAATGTCATACAAAAATGTCATCGGCCTAATCGGAGTAAATTGTACCAGTATAGAATTGTGACTGCACAAGTGTAGTAATTTAAGAGGAGAAAATACTGTGAAATTACAAATGGCATGGACAACTGAAGGTCTATATGAAACGTCAGTCAATCAAGCATTTTTTTAAACAATAGCACTTAAAGTTTTGAACTAAAATATTATTGCAACCATAACCTTTGAATTAATAAAAATGCATATTTGTCAATTAAAGAAAACTTAGTGTGGGCTGTGGACTGCTTCTGGTGCTTGGATTTATACTTCAATATAATGAGGTAAAAAGTTTAAGAATATCCTATGCTAGAAGTTTATTTATTTTTTTTATGTATTTTTTTCCTTTTTTATATAACAGCATAAACTTACAATCAATCAATCAATCAACCTTTATTTATACAGCCCTTTACAACACTCAAAGTGAACCAAAGTGCTTTCCAGGAAAAATAAAATAAAAAAAATAAAAACAAAATATATAAAGACAACTATATAATGCAAAATATAATAAAATATATATATATATATATATAATGCCACAAAACCAAAGTATAAAAACAAAAAGTATGCCACAAAGAAAACACAAAATGCCACAACAACTGCTATAAATTAAAAGCCAGTCTAAATAAATAAGTCTTAAGCTTAGCCTTAAAGAGGCCCAAGTCAGTGATTGTACGTATATCAGCAGGTAGCTTGTTCCAAAGGCTTGGCCCAGCTACAGAAAAAGCCCGGTCACCCCAGAGTCTGTACCTTGTCCTAGGGACTTCCAGCAAAAGTTGATTTGTTGATCTAAGAGCCCCTGTTTGATTGACGCAAAGTTAACATCTCAGTTATGTACGGTGGTGCGAGGCCATTAAGAGCTTTAAAAACAAACAATAAAATCTTAAAATCAACTCTAAAAGAAACTGGAAGCCAGTGGAGCGAAGAAAGAATTGGAGTAATATGCTCACGTTTACATGTGTTAGTTAGAAGACGGGCTGCTGCATTCTGCACCAGCTGAAGGCGCCTGAGTGATGACTGTGAGATTCCAACATAAAGCGCATTACAATAATCTAGTCTTGAACTAATAAAAGCATGAATAGCTTTCTCAAGGTCCGAACAATTTAAAAATGGTTTGACCTTGGCCAATAGACGTAGCTGAAAAAAACTAGCTTTCACCACACTGTCAACTTGTTTATCAAATTTCAGGCTACTATCAAAAGTCACACCGAGATTTCTGATAGTCGGTTTAAGCTTCGAAATGAGCATATTAGGGTCAGAGGTTGCAGACTCACCAAATAAAATATATTCAGTCTTATCTTCATTCAAATTAAGGAAATTTTGCTCTAACCATAATTTAATGTCATCAATGCAATCAATTAGTGACCCGAATGCATCAGTGTTTGTTGGACTCATAGGCAAATAAATTTGCAAATCATCAGCATAGCAGTGATAAGCTATGTTATGCCTGGCTATGATGGACCCAAGAGGCAGCATGTAGAGCGAGAATAAAACCGGTCCGAGAATAGAGCCTTGTGGTACCCCACAGGAGAGAGAAGTAGTAGAGGAGGATGAGTTTTCAATCACTACAGAAAAGGTTCTGTCGGTCAAATATGACGAGAACCACTGAAACGCAGTACCCTTAATGCCAACATAGTGATTGAGGCGAGACAGAAGGATTGCATGGTCCACTGTATCAAAGGCAGCCGTGAGATCGAGGAGCACTAAAATAACAGGGCTCTTGACATCAACAAACCGGGCTATATCGTTGTGCACCTTTAACAGTGCAGACTCAGTACTATGTCGCGATCTAAATCCTGATTGAAATTTCTCAAACAAAGAGTTATTTTCTAAAAAAGATTGTAATTGTATAAAAACAACTTTTTCTAACACTTTTGAGAGAAAAGGCAGATGAGAAACTGGTCTGAAATTAGACAAAACTGAGGGATCCAGGTTTGGTTTTTTAAGAAAAGGCCTAACCACAGCGTGTTTGAACACAGCAGGGACAGATCCTGAGCTAAGACATTTATTAATAAAAACCAACAGGAAAGGCCCAACTGTGGTAAAAACCTCTTTTAACAATTTAGTTGGAACAAAGTCCAAGGGGCAATTTGTAATTTTCATTTTGTGCACTACTTCATTAAAAAATGATAGTGAGACTGGTTCAAACTGTTCAAACACAGCAGAATGTGCTGCAGCGACAACTGAATCAGTTACCGAACTATTAGTCGTGAGTTGTCTGACAGACTCCACTTTATTAATAAAAAAGTGAAGAAAATTCTCACAAGTGGAGACTGAGGCATCTGTCAGAGAACAAATATGTGGGTTTACGACAGAATTTATTGTATTAAACATCACCCTTGGACAATGCCCACTATTAATGATGATATTTGACAAATATTTAGATTTTGCCTCCTTTACAGCCCTTTGATAGTCAAAAAGACAGCCCCTTAATATTTCCAAAGACACATGTAATTTGTCCTTCTTCCATCTCCGCTCTGCCTGTCTACAACGCTGCCTAAGGGTGCGGGTGGCATCATTTATCCAGGGATCTGCTCTTAACTTAGGAGATCTTTGTTTGTAAGGAGCAATAACGTCTAAAATTTCAGAACAGGTGGAATTAAAAGATGAAAGCAGGCCATCAGGGCATATAGAAAAGACAGATTCACTAAGGGCATAAAGTTCAGTGTCCATAAAAGCAGCAGAAAATTCTTCAGCTGTTGAGGAAGTGAAAATACGACGATAACATGGCGAAGCAATAGACCTGCTGGCTATTGAAGACGGGACTGGAAATTCAACAATAATGGGGAAATGATCTGAGATAGCAGTCTCAGATATTTCAGTAAGGGAGATGGAGAGCCCATGAGAAATAATAAGGTCCAAAGTGTGTCCAATAAGATGTGTGGGTCGATCCACCAATTGATGTAAATGGAAAGATGACAAAAGTCGTTTAAAATCAGTGGCCAACTGATCAGACGGACAACAAACATGGATATTAAAATCACCACAAATAAAAAGTTGGTCATACTTTGGGACAACATCAGCTAAAAATTCGGAAAACTCTTGAATAAAATTCTTGTTGTATTTAGGTGGACGATAAACAACAGCACACAACACAGGGAGTGTAAACTCAATTAAAAATAGCTGTAGCTCAAAACAAGAATAATCATTTATAGATAAAAGTCGACATTTAAAATTGTCTTTAAAAACAGTAGCCACGCCTCCTCCGCGCCCCGACACTCGCGGGGAGCTGAAAAAACCGCACCGAGGTGGGAGGAGCTCTGTAAAGGCACTGTTGTCACCTGGTTTAACCCAGGTTTCCGTCAACAAAAGAAAATCCAAAGAGTGAGAAATAAAAAAATCTTTCGAAATGAAAGTTTTGTTAGTTAGCGATCTAGTGTTGATCAAAGCAACATGTAATGTGTTGAGGCCAGCCTGCTGGGAGATAATGTTACGTGCAAGCGGGCGAAGATTCTCCTTTACAGAATGCCGTTTGCAGATCCTTACGGGCCGTCGGCAAGCATGTATATACTCAGCATCAGGAACAATGGGTTGAAGCCACCGGTAGCAGTATTCTGAGGAACACTTCACAGCGCAACCGTCGTACTCTCGAGAGAGCACCGTGAGACTGCGAGGATCAGATTCCGAAGTCAGAGTCAGGTAGGCTCTTCTTAATCTGACGAGTCTACCGCCTCTCCGCCCACGCCGTCTGCTGCGCTTTCTGTAGCGGTTGATGGCAGGTAACAAGCAGGGCACATGCCACAGGTGCGAAGGTACGGATGACAGTAATGGTGGCGGCATCTTAGACTGTCCACTAGAGCCACGAGTTGTAGGTTTAACCACAAAATCCCTTATATTCAGAAGAGTCTGGCGATCATATACTAACAGTGGTGACACATTCTGTGCAAAATGTGACAAAATTACCAAACACAATAACACACAGAGCAAAGGAAGACGGGCAGCCCAACACAGCGGCGCCATCTTGATCATACGGGGCAAAGGAAGACGGCTCATGGAAATGAAGTAGAAAAAGACATCTTCCCTTAGGTAGATTATATGTTTTCCTGCCATGCTGGATGTTGGGCTTATGATGAATAAGTTGTTTGCATTCGAACCAAACTGATTTTGTAAAATCATAACGCTGACGGTGAAGGAGAATTGCCCTAGCTCGGGGCACTCACTGTGAAGCGGACGGCAGAAGATTCCGCTTGGTCTTAAAGCTTTCCACAAACAACTACGTTCACAAATAAAACAATGATTTGCACAAAAAGAATGATTAGTTATCAATTGAGAATTTGTTACTGATGTGGTCTGGTGAAATAATAATATGGGCTGCAAGAAGATATTAAAGGTGATGTATGTAGAACTGACACCAAGTGGTTGAACTAGGTATTGCAGTTCAAATTTAAAATATTGGAGAGGGTTTTTTTCACCTGGCCCCTCTTGCTCAGACTTGACGCACACGCAGGTTGCCAGATTGATGACACAAACAAGCACACATAAACTGACTGTAGAATTGTTTTTCAGATAAACAAGCATGTTTCTTAAATATCTGCAAACATATTATGGTATTTTTATGCTTTAGTAGAGTCAAAATCTTACATACAGCACCCTTTAATTAAAAGAGTGGGGCTGCTATGAGTGCAGGTAGGCTAGTCTAGGAACAGCATATTTCAACCCAGTTACATGACAACACCAGGCCTCATGGCCAAAAAAATTGACCGACCCACCGGGAATCCTCCTGATTAGCCAATCTGGGCCTGTTTGAAATCACGTTAGCTAAGGCTGGCCACACATTAGACGATTGTAAGGCCAATTTTTTAGCCCGATTTGCATCCCCGAATGATTGGGGTGTGTGGCCCAATTCGTGGCTTGTTGCAAACTACTTTTTGTCCAAAAAGTCCTCTCTTGTGTGGTGTCATTATGATTATTCATCCGCTCCCGATCGAGACTGAGTGTTGCAGAACTCAAAACGTACATATCAAACATGTTTGATATTTATGACTCTTCATCGGGCTGCCTCTGACGTGATCCTCGTGATAGCCAATGAGAGCGAGCAAGTGTCACCTACCGGATGTTGCATGCTTCTGTAGCTGAAACTTGGCAGCCACAAACATGCCACGAAAGCAGAGAACATCACCAGTATTATTTTTTATACTTTGTTCTTCACTGTGAAAAAGAACTTTGATTGTCCTCTTTTTACGTCACGTTTGATCTCGAGAGTTTCCGTGAGATCAAGTGTCACTGTGAAATAGTTCCTATAATCATCAAGTGTGTGGTCTCGTGATTTGGTCAAATCGTCTAGTGCAGCGGTTCTCAATTTCAATCCTCGTGCCCCCCTGCTCTGCACATTTATGTAACTCTTTGTTAACACACCTGATTCAGATAATCAGCTTGTTAGAAGTGAGCTCCGTGCATGAACTGTGTTCTGATTTACATGGTCTCTACACAGTGTTCATTGCTCCCTACTCCCTGAGCAGGGGATATCTGTTGAATTTACTTCACTTCAAGTCAAGTCAAGTCACCTTTATTTATATAGCACTTTAAACAAAATGGATTTTGTCAAAGCTACTGAACAACATTAATTAGGAAAACAGTGTGTCAATAATGCAAAATGACAGTTAAAGGCAGTTCATCATTGAATTCAGTGATATCATCCAGCTCAGTTCAGTTTAAATAGTATCTTTGCAATTATTTGCAATCAAGTCAACGATATCGCTATAAATTAAGTGTCCCCAACTAAGCAAGCCAGAGGCAACAGCGGCAAGGAATCAAAACTCCATCGGTGACAGAATGGAGAAAAAAACCTTGGGAGAAACCACACTCAGTCGGGGGGCCAGTTTTCCTCTGGCCAGACAAAACCAGTAGTTCTATTCCAGGCTGCAGCAATGTCACAATGTGCAGAGGACTCAACTGGTTCCTGTGGTCTTGTCCCGTCTTGTCTTTACAGGGGATCTGTATCTGGGGCTCATCTAGTTGTCCTGGTCTCCACTGTCTTTCAGGGCTGTAGAAGTAATTTTTAGGTGCTGATCCACCATCTAGTCTGGATACGTAATGGATCCGGGTGACTGCAGTGACCATCTGATCTGGATACAGCCTGGATCTGATGGCAATGGTGATCTCAGAATAAGAGAGAAACAGACTAATATTAGCGTAGATACCATTCTTCTAACGATGTAGCAAGTACATTGGGTGTTATGGGAAGTGTTCCTGGTTCCAGTTTACCTAATTAATGCAGCCTAAAAATCCTTTAATGGATTTGGATATTAGAAGTGTATTAGTGTGTTGTGTGTAAGCCAGGTTAAATGGATGGGTCTTTAATCTAGATTTAAACTTCAAGAGTGTGTCTGCCTCCAGAACAATGTTAGGTAGGTTATTCCAGAGTTTAGGTGCTAAATAGAAAAAGGATCTGCCGCCTGCAGTTGATTTTGATATTCTACGTATTATCAAATTGCCAGAGTTTTGAGAACGCAGCGGACGTGAAGGACTATTCAAGATTCAGGATTCAAGATTAAAGATTTTTATTTGTCATATACATGGTTATATGGAGAGCATATGACCAACAGTGAAATATAAGTCTGGTCCGCTCCATGGACAGTGCAATTATTAAAGAACACAAACACAAGAAAATTATACAAAAAAAATGATATGGAAAAAGTAAGATAAAAAATAAGATGCTTATAGAAAAAAATGTGCAGGACAGTATACTGTAGACTTAATAAATATTAAGATAAATATTAAGACTATAATGTAACAAGAGCTCGTTCAAATACTGAGGTGATAAACCATTCAGGGCTTTATAAGTAATAAGCAAGATTTTAAAATCTATACGATGTTTAATAGGTAGCCAGTGCAGTGTTGACAGAACCAGGCTAATATGGTCATACTTCCCTTTTCTAGTAAGAACTCTAGCTGCTGCATTTTGAACCAGCTGGAGTTTCTTTATTAAGTGTGCAGAACAACCACCCAAAAAAGCATTGCAATAATCTAACCTCGAGGACATAAATGCATGGATTAATATTTCTGCATTTTGAGAACAGTTGTGCTGATTCATATTTTTGTGTAATATATATATATATTCATCAAAGAGTGTATATATATATATATATATATGAGATGAAAAAATGCAGTTTTACAAATGCTAGAGACGTGGCTTTCTAAGGAAATATTGCTATAAAATAGCACACCTAGGTTCCTAACTGATGACGAAGAATTGACAGAGCAGCCATCAAGTCTTAGGCAGTGTTCTAGGTTATTACATGCAGAGTTTTTAGGTCCTATAATTAACACCTCTGTTTTTTTCAGAATTTAGCAGAAAGAAATTACTCGTCATCCAGTTTTTTATATCGACTATGCATTCCACTAGTTTTTCAAACTGGTATGTTTCGCCGGGCCGCGAAGAAATATAGAGCTGAGTATCATCAGCATAACAGTGAAAGCTAACACCGTGTTTCCTGATGATATCTCCCAAGGGTAACATGTAAAGCATGAAGAGTAATGGTCCTAGTACTGAGCCTTGAGGTACTCTATACTGCACTTGTGATCGATATGATACATCTTCATTCACTGCTACGAATTAATGGTGGTCATATAAGTACAATTTAAACCATGCTAATGCACTTCCATTAATGCCAACAAATTTCTCTAGTCTATGCAAAAGAATGTTGTGGTCAATAGTGTCGAACACAGCGCTAAGATCCAATAGCACTAATAGAGAGATACGACCTGTAATGCCACACCAGCAGAGGGAGCCCTCACCTGAGTACTGACTGTTTACCGCTCCCTCTGCTTCTTCTTTCATATCCTGTTTGACAGTATTTAACACGAGTCAACATGTTTGTTCATTGCAAATTATTGCCAGTTAACCTGCCTTACCAAGTGTTTCTCAATGTTATTCTGCCTGCCTGTTCTGTGTATGATTCTGCCTGTCTTCACGTTTACGATTGTTGGATTGCCCCATTGGATTTATTGCCTGATTGGACTGATGTTTGTGTTTGACCCATTCGCCTGCCTACTCGTCTCTGCCTTGTTGATTCCCATTGTGTATGTTGAAAGTTTGGACTGCTATTACGGTACTGACCCTCTGCCTGGTTTAACGATTCTGTCTTTAAGATCTTTCTCTAATAAACTTCTGCAAATGGATTCTAATGCCGCCTCAGCCTCCATGTTACAGAATACTTCGCCTCAACTGAATCCAGCGGAAGTTAATAACCTGCAAGCAGCGTTCGCCTACCAAAGTGAGGTATTAAAGGGTCACCAAGATCAGTTGGCTAAACTCCAGTCCGTCAATGAGTACCTGAATAACTACATCCAGTCTCTTCCATCAACCATGCCGAAAGCGGTGAGTTTCGCTTTACCTGATAAATTCGATGGATCTGCGGATCGATGTAGAGGCTTTGTCCGGCAAGTAAAAATGTACTTTGATAACCAAGAAGACAAATGTAATTCTGACGACAAAAAGTGTGCTTTCATGATGTCACTGTTATCTGGCAAGGCGATCGACTGGGCTGCGGCTGTTTGGGAAACTGATATGCGATTAAGAAGATTGTTCGATTACTTCATCCAACAACTGCAAGAAGTGTTTGAATATGCCGCAGGGGGCAGGGATATATCAACCCAGCTTCTGCAATTATCCCAACGCAACAGTACAGCTGCTGAGTACGCCATCTTGTTCAGAACGCTCGCTGCTCAGAGTGGATGGAATGATGTTTCTTATAAAGCTGTGTTCCAGAGATGCCTCAACGTTGATCTACAGGCAGAACTGGTTTGTAAATGAGAAAGTTTATCATTTTCTGACTTTGTAACACTCACCATCAAGATCAATAATCTGATGAGACAAGCCCCAAGAAGAAAGAATATGAGAGAGATTCCGCCTGTTTCCCCAAGTATCAATCAATCCATAACTACATCTACTGCTAAGCTGAGTGAGGAACCAATGCAAGTGGGTTTTTCAAAACTCTCTGAGCGAGAAAGAGCAAGGCAACGTCAACTACGCTTATGTTTCTACTGGGGTGAGACAGACCATCGCAGTCAGGGATGCCCACACAAGGCCCAAACCCCCACGCTGGTAAATATGGAACATTTCTCTCTGCTAAGTAACCAATCTTTCAAACTTCCTCTTACCCTAAAAACTGAAGACATGTCCGTTCCGTTAACAGCGATGATCGATTCTGGAGCTGCATTGAACCTCATTCACAAGGATCTCATCAAGAAATATAATATACCTATCCAACCATGCAACCCACCCATCAACATTACAGCCGTCAACGATACTTCAATTGGGAATGGAATATTTCATCAAACCAAGCCAGTAAATCTCCAAGTTGGTTTATTTCACCAGGAATTAATTTCTCTGTATGTCATCGACTCTCCCACGCACAAAGTTATCCTAGGATATCCATGGCTGTCTGTTCATGACCCCGTCATTTCCTGGCATCAGGGTGAGTTGACCAAGTGGTCCGCTTTCTGTGAAAGTTATTGTTTTTCCCCAGTTCCCCAACCATGTTACACCACCAGCATAGAAAGTCCCACAAGTAACAAGGCAGTTAATATTCCCCAATGTTATGATGATCTGGCAAAAGTCTTTAGTAAAACCAAAGCTACGCAATTACCACCTCACTGCCCCTGGGACTGTACCATTGACTTACTCCCCAATGCCATGCCTCCCAAGAGTAGAATTTACCCTTTATCCAGAAATGAGACCCAAGCCATGGAGGAATATATTGAAGAGGCCTTAATTTCAGGATTCATTCAGCCCTCTACGTCACCAGCTGCAGCAGGGTTCTTCTTTGTAGAGAAAAAAGATGGAGGACTGAGGCCTTGTATTGACTATAGAGGACTTAATAACGTAACAGTAAAGTTCCGTTACCCCCTGCCACTGGTTCCTTCGGCCCTAGAACAGCTCCGTGAGGCTACAATATACACCAAACTCGACCTACAGAGTGCTTATAACATAATTAGAATTAGCAAGGGCGATGAATGGAAAACTGCCTTCCTCACCACCAGGGGGCACTATGAGTATCAGGTTATGCCGTATGGGCTTGCCAATGCTCCAGCTGTCTTCCAGTCATTCATCAATGAGATTTTCCAAGACCTTCTGAGCCAGTACGTAATAGCCTACATTGATAACATCCTGATCTATTCTACAAACCCGATTCCAAAAAAGTTGGGACACTGTACAAATTGTGAATAAAAACAGAATGCAATGATGTGGAAGTTTCAAATTTCAATATTTTATTCAGAATACAACATAGATGACATATCAAATGTTTTAAACTGAGAAAATGTATAATTTTAAGGGAAAAATAAGTTGATTTTAAATTGCATGGCATCAACACATCTCAAAAAAGTTGGGACAAGGTCATGTTTACCACTGTGTGGCATCCCCTCTTCTTTTTATAACAGTCTGCAAACGTCTGGGAACTGAGGAGACAGGTTGCTCAAGTTTAGGAATAGGAATGTTGTCCCATTCTTGTCTAATACAGGCTTCTAGTTGCTCAGCTGTCTTAGGTCTTCTTTGTCACATCTTCCTCTTTATGATGCGCCAAATGTTTTCTACGGGTGAAAGATCTGGACTGCAGGCTGGCCATTTCAGTAACCGGATCCTTCTTCTATGCAGCCATGATGTTGTAATTAATGAAGTATGTGGTCTGGCATTGTCATGTTGGAAAATGCAAGGTCTTCCCTGAAAGAGATGACGTCTGAATGGGAGCATATGTTGTTCTAGAACTTGGATATACCTTTCAGCATTGATGGTGCCTTTCCAGATGTGTAAGCTGCCCATGCCACACGCACTCATGCAACCCCATACCATCAGAGGTGCAGGCTTCTGGACTGAGCACTGTGACAACTTGGGTTGTCCTTGACCTCTTTAGTCCGGATGACATGGCGTCCCAGTTTTCCAAAAAGAACATCAAATTTTGATTCGTCTGACCACAGAACAGTTTTCCACTTTGCCACAGTCCATTTTAAATGAGCCTTGGCCCAGAGAAAACACCTGCGTTTCTGGATCATGTTTAGATATGGCTTCTTTTTTTGACCTATGGTTTTAGCCAGCAACGGCGAATGGCACGGTGGATTGTGTTCACCGACAATGTTTTCTGGAAGTATTCCTGGTGCCATGTTGTGATTTCCATTACAGTAGCATTCCTGTATGTGATGCAGTGCCGTCTAAGGGCCCGAAGATCACGGGCATCCAGTATGGTTTTCTGGCCTTGACCCTTATGCACAGAGATTGTTCCAGATTCTCTGAATCTTTGGATGATATTATGCACTGTAGATGATGATAACTTCAAACTCTTTGCAATTTTTCTCTGAGAAACTCCTTTCTGATATTGCTGCTGCACATATTTTTTGCCCACAGCATTGGGGGAATTGGTGATCCTCTGCCCATCTTGACTTCTGAGAGACACTGCCACTCTGAGAGGCTCTTTTTATACCCAATCATGTTGCCAATTGACCTAATAAGTTGCAAATTGGTTCTCCAGCTTTTCCTTATATGTACATTTAATTTTCCGGCCTCTTATTGCTACCTGTCCCAACTTTTTTGGAATGTGTAGCTCTCATGAAATCCAAAATGAGCCAATATTTGGCATGACATTTCAAAATGTCTCACTTTCAACATTTGATATGTTATCTATATTCTATTGTGAAAAAAATATAAGTTTATGAGATTTGTAAACTATTCCATTCCTTTTTTACTCACAATTTCTACAGTGTCCCAACTTTTTTGGAATCGGGTTTGTAATTATGAAGAGGAACATATCAACCATGTCAAGACTGTTTTCACTCAACTGCTAGAGAATCAACTGTATGTCAAGGCAGAAAAATGTGAGTTTCACATTAGACAGATGTCATTTCTGGGTTATCACATTAGTCACCAAGGTGTAAAGATGGATGAATCCAAGGTCAAGGCAGTCATGGAATGGCCACAGCCATCCACGATCAAGGAGCTTCAAAGATTTCTGGGGTTTGCTAATTTCTACAGATGATTCATCAGAAATTACAGTATGGCTGCTTCACCTCTGACATATCTCTTAAAGGGCAAGCCTTCGAAACTGAAGTGGTCTGAGGGGGCCAACCAGGCATACAATACTCTGAAGGTCAGGTTTACCACAGCTCCCATTCTTAAACATCCTGACCCCAATCTTCTGTATGATCTTCCCCTTGACAGCTGTACCCCAGAATGAATACTCCCCTCGTCTGTAGTCATCGCCCCGATTGCCTGGGATATAATGGAAGAGATACAATGCAAACAGCTCCAAGAGCTGTAAACCAGCCCCTGCTAACTGCCCACCTAATAAACACTATGTTCCACAAAGTCTACGTCACTGGGTAATGCAATGGGTCCACACCTCTGTCAGCTCTGGCCATCCTGGAATATCCCGCACACTGCACCTACTACGAAACTCATTCTGGTGGCCCTCAATGTTTAAGGATGCCACTGCTTATGTTAAAGCTTGTAAAGTCTGTGCCCAATCTAAGACCCCCAATGAATTACCATCAGGACACCTTCAACCACTGCCCATTCCACAACGTCCCTGGTCCCATCTCTCCATTGACTTCGTCACAGACTTACCTTTGTCCAACGGGTTCACTGCTATTCTAGTCATCATAGATTGGTTCTCTAAGTCATGTCATTTGATCGCCTTAAAAGAACTCCCCACAGGCAATGTTTCACCATGTTTTCTGAAATTATGGCATCCCAGAGGATATTGTCAGTGACAGAGGAACCCAGTTCACATCTCAAGTTTGGAGAGCGTTCTGCAAGCACCTTGACATCAACGTCAGCCTCACATCAGGTTACCACCAACAAGCAAACGGACAAGTCGAACGACTAAACCAAGAGCTGGGCAGATATCTCCGATCCTATTGCAGCCGAGAACAGCATCGATGGTCTGAATTCCTTCCATGGGCAGAATACGCACAAAATTCACTGACTCACTCATCCACAGGTCTGACTCCCTTCCAGTGCGTCCTTGGATATCAACCCCCTATGTTCCCGTGGTCTGGCAAACCTTCATCGGTCCCTGCCATGGTCTCCCATGGTTTTAAAATCGGTTAAGATTTGAAAATCATCTAGTGCACAGCCAGTTTAAGTGTCCATCCAGAAAGGTTTTTACTGTGTCTCTCTCCATATTCTCGCTTACAACAAAGCTATCAAACTGAGGAAAACAGCTAAAATCACGCTCTGCTCTGAGTCTCTTCCACAGCTCTGCTTTCTTGAGAAAACCACCAACTCGGTCATAAAGTTTCAAAATCGTAGTGTCCCTGCCTTGCAGACTGAGATTCAACTCATTCAGTTTAGTAAAAATATCTGCTAGGTACACTAGTTAGTCATTTCGCAGCTCAAACAGCCTGTTCAATACTGTGCCTCTCGAAAGCCAGCGGACTTCAGTGTGTAAAAGGAGTTGGTTGTGTTCAGATCCCGATGCCATCACATAATTTCTGAAACAGACGTGCATTCAGTGGTTGTGACTTTATGAAGTTTATTGTAACGAGGCGACAAGAGACGAGTGGATCCATCTGCAAAACTTTATTTTCAATCGTGGTCAAAACAGGCTTGGGTCAGACAATGGCAACAGGTATATTAAGGGGAAAGCCACAAGAGTAATCTGATAAAGAGGCATAGGTCGATCAATGGTGAACATAATCCAAAAGGGCTTGACAAGAGGGGTAATCCAATAACATGAGCAATAGTCCAGGCAAGGTGCGAACGCAGTCCGAAACAGCAAGGCAAAGGTTTAATCCAAGATACATAGGCAGAAGTTCAGAACACGAGAAAACAGGCAAGGCAGGACTTGCAAGTGTGAGAAGCGCGTAAGCAGCGCTTGAACATAACTACAGTGTCGCTGCAGATGCGCCAGAGTATTCACATTGGGAGCATTTGTACAGCGTCACCGCAGTGGCTCCAAAGCTACATATTTCTTCACAAATACAACTATAAATTAGTTTTTAGAGGTTGGTCAGTTATAAACTTGAAAGTTTTGAAGTCTTGAAAGTTTGTTAACATGAGGATTCGTGTGTAAATGGTAAACAACAAAAACTGCTCCTATCATGATGTTTGTCATACTCAAATATATAATGTGCTGTTTATTTTGTTTATAATTGTTGTGTCCAATTTTTTTATTATTTTAATAATACATACTTTTACCACAGGCGCTTACCCAGCTTTGCAGTATTAACCAAGTTATAGCTCAGTGTGTGTCAGTAATCTCCATCTCCTTTCTTATAGAAGCTGTCAATATGCTTTACAGTATGTAAATAACTTGTGATAAAGCTCCCGTTTTTGTAACTGATTGGAAGAAATGTGAATTATTCATTGGATTTTAACTAATTGTTAGGCTAAGTAAGAATGTCAAAATGTATTTATGTAGAGCTGAATAAAAAAAGGAGGATGGTATTTTTTGTAGATTGTTGTTTTTTTATTATTAATTTTTTTTTTAGGATGTGAATATGATTTATATGATTGTTTTGTGTCTGTGTTCGTCTTGTGTCCTTATTTGTCATTTGTGCCTTGTTGTCTGTTTTTGTAACTGAAGACCTGAAGCAATATAATTATTCATTCTATTTTAGCTAATTGTTAAGTAAGAATATTACGTTTAAGTCATTATTTGTTCATACAGATTCATTTAAAAAATGAAAAGGTGTGTTTTTATCCGAGGTGAACACACTGAGCATTCATAATATTAATCATAATATATTTATATTAATATTTTTTTAGACCGAATGTTGAAGATGTCAGTATGTCTCATGTGCATTTATTGTGTCTATAGCTCAGTTTCTGTAACTGGGGAACTGAAAATAAATAAAAGGCGTAAGTTTGTCACGTCTTTTTCACTTATTTTTCTTTGTGAGTTTGATCAAATGTTTTAAGTTATAATTTGCTTATGGCAATTAAAAACAAGTTAAAATGGGTAAATCTTCTATACATATTTTTGATCCTTCATTTTCTTTCCTGACATACTCTAATTTGTGTTAAAACACACTAGGCATGCTTATTCTGTGCATTTTTAGCACGTTTTGTGTGAAATCATGTTTATTTTGTCCATCAAAAGTGTGCTGTCACTTTAATTGAGCGTCAGCAGTGCAGCAAAAATAGACTTGGTGCCGAAACCCCCACTTCACTGCTCCTCACGCGACGCTCCTGCTTGATGCTCACACGCTGCTCCTGCTGCCGGTGTGAATGCACTCATTGATTAACATGCACGGCGAAAAAAATATGCAAAAGAAATACGCACTGCTCACGCTTCCAGTGTGAAACCAGCATTAGACTAGACTATGGAAACTAGAACTAGAACTAAAACAAGGACAGGGAACTGGCTCCGAAAGTTGCTACACTAAATAGCATAAACGCTTAAACAATACTCGCCAGTTTGAACAGGATCTGAGTGGGTGTTATATAGTATATGTGATTGGTTTCAGGTGAACGTGTGATTAGTGAAATGACTGCTGGGAAATGTAGTCCGGGGTGACATTTGAAAATCTGTGTAGTGAGAGAGCCATTAAAATGGAAGAGCGACCGCTGGCGGCAATTGGACGGAAGTCCATGAACCAGATTCGTGACAGTGTCATTCAAAACAGAATTAAGCTCTATGCTCATCTTCTTTGATGCCAGGGCTTCTCTGTGTATAACACAGTGTGTCCACAGCATGTCAGGATTCTTCTGCATGATGTGTGCATTGAGGCCTTTGATACGACCTGTCATTGATGCTGCTGCATCAGTGCACACAGGATACAGGATTTCCATCTGATTTCATGTTCTAAGAAAAATGACCTAACAATGTTGAAAATATCCTGTCCAGATGTTCTCCCCTCCAGTGTTTTGCAAAAAAGTATGTGTTTGCGAATGTCGCTGGTATCCACATATCTCACAAAAGCAACCAATTGCGCCTGTCCACTGACATCAACTGATTCATCCAATTGAAGGGAAAATGATTCACCAGCTCTGAGTTTATCCACCAGTTGCTCAACTACACTGCTCAAAAAAATTAAAGGAACACTTTTTAATCAGAGTATAGCATCAAGTAAATTATACTTCTGGGATATTGATCTGGTCAGTTACATAGCAGAGGGGGTTGTTAATTCATTTCAGCTACTTTGGTGTTGTTAAAATTAACAACAGGTGCACTAGATGGGCAACCATTAGAAAACCCCCAAAACAGGAATGGTTTTACAGGTGGAGGCCACTGACATTTTTTTTCCCTAATCATCTTTTTTGAGTGTTTTTCACTAGTTTTGTATTTGGCTAGGGTCAGTGTTACTACTGGTAGCATGAGGCGATACCTGGACCCTACAAAGGTTGCACAGGCAGTCCAACTCCTCCAGGATGGCGCATCAATATGTGTCATTGCCAGAAGGTTTGCTGTGTCTCCCAGCACAGTCTCAAGAGCATGTAGGAGATTCCAGTAGACAGGCAGTTACTCTAGGAGAGCTGTACAGGGCAGTAGAAGGTCCTTTACCCATCAGCAGCACCTGTATCTGCTCCTTTGTGTGCAAGGAGGAACAGGATGAACATTGCCAGAGCCCTACAAAATGACCTCCAGCAGGCCACTGGTGTGAATGCCCCTAAGAAAACAATCAGAAACAGACCTCATGAGGGTGGCCTGAGGGCCTGACGTCCTCTAGTGGGCTCTGTGCTCACTGCCTGGCACCGTGTAGCTTGATTGGCATTTGCCATTGAGCACCAGAATTGGCAGGTCCGCCTCTGGCGCTCTGTGCTTTTCACAGATGAGAGCAGGTTCATCCTGAGCACGTGTGACAGATGTAAAAGGGTCTGGAAAAGCGGTGGAGAATGTTATGCTGCCTGTAACATTGTTCAGCATGACCGGTATGGTGGTGGGTCAGTGATGGTCTGGGAAGGCATATCCATGGAGGAACACAGAGACCTCTACAGGCTAGACAATGACACACTTACTGCCATTAGGTATCGGGAAGGAATCCTTGGACCCGTTGTCAGAACCTACGCTGGTGCATTGGGTCCTTGTTCCTCCTGGTTCACGACAATGCCCAGACTCATGTGGCGAGAGTATGCAGTCAGTTCCAGGAGGATGAAGGAATTGATACCACTGAATGTCCCTCACGCTTGCCTGACCTAAATCCAATAGTACACCTCTGGGACATTGTGTTTCAGTCCATCTGACATCGCCAGGTTGCACCTCAGACTGTCCAGGAGCTCAGTGATGCCCTGGTCCAGATCTGGGAGGGAATACCCCAGGACACCATCCTTCGTCTCATTAGGAGTGTGCCCTGACATTGTCAGGCATGCATACAAGCACGTGGGGGCCATACAAACTACTGAGTACCATTCTGAGTTGCTGCAATGAAATTTCAGCTTAACCCTCTGAAGTCGATTAACACGTATACGCGTTTTGGGGTATTTTCTCCTGATAACCCCGAAAAGAACTTAAATTACACTTTCAGTTTTGATCGTACAGATAAGAGCAATACATCAATCGAATCTGTAAAGGGTCTACTTTTTTTGTATACAGACATAATAACAACAAAACTTTGTGCACTTATAAAATAAAGATAACAAACAAGGAGTGCTGTCTGCAGCCTTTGTCTGCGCTGATCTTCAGTTACAAACGCGTCATTAAAATGAACTGTAATTCAGTGAATACTCAACACAGAGACATGAGAAAGATATCTATAGAAAGCCTGACATGTCTACTTTTAAACTAAACAAGTGCTGCCGAAAACAAATATTCTGTGATAAAGTAATCCATATGAAAACAACGCGATGTCCGTTTTTTTCACGTCTCCCTTCATTATCTTCTAATGCGACCACGCCCCCGCGCTGAACGCGCTTTTGAGATTCTAATGTTTCACTGAAGCGCGTGGCTTGAATACGCCCACACAACAGAAGACAACGCAGCGAGACTGTTCAAGTTTTTTTTTTATTTTACTGTTTGCTTCGCGATGAGAGGAATAAGACATAATTCACCCCAAAAACATGTAATGTGGTTGAGGATTTGAGATTTGGATTTCCTCAGAAAAAAAGAATGAGGCACTTTATCCAGCAGAGATCATAAACATGAGTAAGTCTCTTTTTATTTATTTATATACTTGTACTAGTTTTCACATAACGTGTAAACACTTTACTAGTTAGACTTTTTCCAAAGACTTTTTTCCAAACTATAATTCATGACTAAATGTATAATCAAGTGAAATATTATGAAGTTTCAATAACAATGTACACTACTATACCATTCAAAAGCTTGATGTAAATAATATAAATGTACCAATAAATGTAACTGTAACAAATGTAATAAACAATGCTGTTCTTTCAATTTATCCCCCCTAAAAAACCTGAAAAAAATATTCTCAGCTCTTTTCAGCATTAATAATAATAATAATAATAATGATAATAATAATAACAATAAATGTTTTTTTTTGTAGAAAATAAGATTGTTAAAAGGATTTCTGAAGGATTGTGTGACTGGAGTAATGATGCAAAAAATTCAGTTTGAAAGTCAACTTTGATTGTTCCTAATAAACTGTTTAACTGCACTCACAAGTGAATATTAAATTATGTTGTGGGATAATTAAATATATTCTAATTAAACTACAAACATAAAAATATATACATTTATTTTGTCCTCACATTCTTTCTTGTAACTCATCCCTCTCAGTGACACAGCTGACTGAATGGCTCATTATGCAGCTCATTATGCAGGCCTTTGTCTTCTCAGGTGTGAATTCATGATAGTTGACGCCTACTCGCATATGACTTTTACCAACAAAAAGTGTCTTAGAAAATGTAAATCAATATACTGTTTTCTGTAAGTGAGTAAACAAGATGATTTTCACATCATTTAGAAAAAAAAAAAATCTAGGCTACAAGCTCCAGTTCTCAAAAGTCCCGGGAACCAATTTTCTGTATGTGTTTTATTGCCTTATTCAAGTGATTTAACATTTTTAGTTTTTCACTAACCACGCATAACATTTTTTTTTCTCAAAAACACAATCATGTACATACAGTAAATGTTGCTCACATATTATTACAGCCCAGTTTGTGCTGATTACAGTGAGATTAGACTTTAGCCATTTAGATATTTATAAGAAACAGAAAAAAGCACAAATGTCAGGGCATGACAAAACTTCTCCAGGCCCCAAAAATACCCTTAGACTCCAGAGGGTTAATGAACTAGCCTGCTGCATCCTTTTTCACTTTAATTTTGAGTGTCTTTGAATTCAGCCCTCTGTAGGTTGATAATTTTCATTTCCATTAAACAATGTGGCATCTTTTCATTCCTGACAAATTACCCAGTCCATATCAGTATACATATCCTGCATGATATTGAGATCTGATGTGTTTTCAAAGTGTTTTTAATTTTTTTGAGCAGTGTATAGCAGTCCCCATTTTGTCAATTCTACGTGAAATGGTGTCATTTGACAGCGGTACATTTTTGATCTTGTCTGCTGCTGTTATATCCACCATGGTCTCAGTGAGCACAGCTGCAGCAGGAATTATCATTACCTCAGCCAGGCTAAATGGCTTTTTAGCTTTTGCCAAAAGTAAAGACAGCATATGATGCTTTGAGGTCTTTTGCTGATGCACTTGTGGCTTTTTTCATGTTCTCTTGGCATGATGTAAATTCATGAAATTTTCTTCTGAAAAATTTGAGTGAGTTCCCGACTTGATGTGGGTGTTTAGTCCGTAGATGCTGTTGAAGATGAGATGGCTTCATTGCGCTGTTAGCTTACAGCTCACTGCATAAAAAGCACAAAAGGGTTATGTGAAGTTAATGTAAATCCAATCCCTATGTATTCATCAAGAAACTGGTGGTATTTTTGAGGCTCTGGTTTGTTTTTGTTTTTTTAACGTGTTCATCTTCTGTTGGAGGAGTTTGTCCTCTTTTAAGAAACCAGCTGTCCATTTTTTTGCAACCTCTCCTAACCTACATTAATTCACACGCAGACACTGCTCCACATGCTGGATCCGGTTTTCAATAAATAACTCTAATAAATTGAAATGCATTTTAAATTTATGACTTCATTTTTAATGCATCTTTGTGTAGTCCTAATTTCATATAAAAATACAATAACCTATTTTCATGATTTATTCCTAAATGTCAGTTTCCACTTTCTCTCACGTACCCCCCTGCAGTACCCTAGGGCTACGTGTACCCCTATTTGAGAACCACTGCCCTAGGTGACCGCCTAGTTTGCCTATGTTTAGAAACTGGCCTGAGACAGATAATTATGTAACAGATGCTCTTAAACTCATTTGCACAAAACATATAATGTTAATAAAAACACACAGGGAAATACAAACATGGATCTTTCAATAAATGCAAAACTACAATAATGATGTTAAATCAGAATGAGCTTTATTCCCAGGTATGTTTACACATACAAGGAATTTGTTTTCATGACAAAAGCTTCCACATTGGATCAGAATGACAGCAACAGAACAAAAACACAGATAATAAAAGAATAAAAAACAGAACTAAGTAAATAAGGAATAACAATCTACAAATTGAAAATTGTATGTGCAGGTATATTATGTGCAAATTTGAAATGTAGACTAAGTATGTGTGTTAGATAAATAAGTGTATGAGTGTATAAATAGTGTTGTGTGTTCCACAGTTATTGTCAAGTGTTCATGAGATGGACTGCCTGAGGGAAGAAACTGTTCCTGTGTCTGGCCATTCTGGTGCTCAGAGCTCTTAGCGTCGACCAGATGGCAACAGTTCAAAGAGGGAGTGTGCTCGATGTGAGGGGTCCAGAGTGATTTTGCTAGCCCTTTTGCTCACTCTGGATGAGTACAGTTCTTGGAGAGAAGGGAGGGTTGTTGCTGTGATTCGCTCAGCAGTCTGGACTGTACTATTTTTTGTTCTGAGGTCGGATTTGGTAGCTGAGCTGAACTAGACTGTTATAGAAGTGCAGAGGACAGATTCAATGATGGCAGAGTAGAATTGTTTCAGCAGCTCCTGTTGGAGGTTAATCCTCCTTTAGCTGGTGAAGGAAGTACAACCTCTGCTGGGCCTTTTTCACAATGGAGTCATTGTGAGTGTCCCACTTTAGGTCCTGAGAGATTGTGGACTCCACTGCAGTCACAGTGCTGTTCATGATGGTGAGTGGGGAGAGTGCAGGGGGGTTCTCCTGAAGTCCACGATCATCTCCACTGTTTTGAGCTTGTTGATCTCCAGGTTGTTGAGACTGCACCAGACAGCCAGTTCTTTAACCTCCTGTCTGTAGGCAGACTTGTCACCGTCCTGAATGAGGCTGATGAGTGTGGTGTTGTCTGCAAACTTCAGGAGCTTTTTGGCTAAAGTTGCAGGCTTGTCTTCTAGTGGCTTTGGCAGTGGTGCACTAGCACTTAGACCAAGTAGGGACCATCTACAAAGTACTTGTGAAAGGATAAATTGATTAATGTTTTCCTGCCGGAATTATTTTTTATTTTATTATTGTTATTATTATTATTATTATTATTATTATTATTATTATTATTTACAGTTAACAAAACAAGAGCAATTTGTGCATCAAGGTCTTTGAAAGATACAAAGACAAACCCTTATAAAGCTCACTTGAATTTAAATATTATAAAGAAGATAATTATAGTGGTTACTATTTAAAAAATAAAAATATATATTAATAATAGAAAAACAATATTAAAAATTTATATTATTCTATAATACAAAGGTTACGCAGTAGACCCATTCCAGGTCCTTGTGAGAACATTGGCTATATTCACATAAATTTGAAAAAAAAAAATGTACAGACTATTGAACTTTAAATCAATAAATAAATTAATTTAAAATAAATACCTTTCTCTGTATCAGCTTTATAGTGTCCAATCAAGTCACCTTTATTTATATAGTGCTTTTAACAATACAGATTGTGTCAAAGCAAATTTACAGTATCAAACAGGAAAATAGTGTGTCAATGCAAAAGGATAATAGAAAACATTAAATTTTCAGTTAAAGGCAGTTCATAATTGAATTCAGTGATGTCATCATACTGCTCAGTGCAGTTTAAATAGTATCTGTGCAATCAAATGAAGTGTCCCCAACAGGCACGTGCACACAAAGACATCAAAGGGGCTTGAGCACCTGCCCTTTTTCTTCCTCGAGAGAGTTTTATTATTATTATTATTATTATTATATAAATTAATTAATATATGTAAGTGTGTGTGTGTGTGTGTGTGTTTATGTTTGCGCACAGCTGTCCCTGTCAAACAAATAAAAAATCAAAATATCAGGTTGGGTCGGGAAATGTTGAGACTCTATCGAGTTTCAATGTCTTTCTCCCTCCGCATCTCTGCAGCACAGCAGTGTAGCACACATCCTTATCGGCTAGCTGTGCCTCGAATTTACAGCTAATTATCCAAAAGACAAAAGATAAATATAGTTAATTTGTCTCGCTAACATCCATGACTCATGAGAGCTACCATGTAAGTTAGCTAAAGTTTAGTCTCAGCCTCAGACGTCACGCCCACGGACTGTTGGCTAAACATCTGATTCATATGGGACACAAAAGTAGAAACACTTCAGGAGTGTCTAAGTCGTCATCGGATTGGTTGAATTCTACAGGATTTCTGGGAGACGTGTGTGTCACGTTCTTCAACGTTCTGTCCAGAAACAAAGATGCTGTGATGCCAAATCACCTCATGAAAGAACAAAGCCGTAGTGTTTACAACTGTGACGACGAGCACTTATCAGGATCAACTAAACACTGGAGTTTCAAAAGTATGTGAAATATTGAAAGTTTGCAGCATAGAATCTTTCAAATACGTCCGAGAGTTTTACACGTTTTAAACAAACTGTGATTGGTTGTTTGACATGTCAAATGGCCTCGTGCGCGGGCCTTTGCCAAAATTAAGCTACCATGAATTCCAGTCCTTCAGCCGCAGTCTAAAGGTCTGGCTACGTGAGACTAGCTAAAGTTTAGCTAAGGCAATAGGAAGTCTAGGTTAGACAAGTGCGCGTTCTTTCACTGCATGATTCAATTTATTAAAATGCATTTAGAATGATCACAAAATTCAAGATATGATGGCAGAAATGCAAAGACTGATGTTTTTCCACCAAAATGCAGCATGATTACAATTGTGATATTGATTTTATACAGAAGTTCAATATACAAGAATTTAAGACACTTACGTTTTAGACACGATATTGACTGTTTTTGCTCTATTTCTCCAACAAATATAATTCCAATTTGCATCTCTAAACAACATGACACTGTTTTGTTCCTGAATGAATCAACCGTTTAAATGATTCTGTTCAGTCATTATGATTAATTTATTGTTAGTGGTTTGTTGCCACCTACTGGCAGTTTTAATTTCACATTTAAAGTATCTTTTCATTTTTTATATATTTATAATTGCAAATATCAGTATTCAGCATTTTATGTTTAAAATGAAAACAGTATTAATGCATTTGTAACTGGAAGTTAAATGCATTTAAATGCAACTTTTAATGCAGTGTCTGTGTTTTCTCTGCATTGCAAAGATACATTTTGTCAATACTGATTTAATTTGCTTGGTAACAGCCCAAATGACTTATTATTCTAATTGACTGATTCAGTTTAAGAATTTGACTGAAAAGATGATGCACACTTTTAGAAAAAAAGGGCTTTATAAAGGTAAATATGTCCATAAAGAAAAAAAAAAAATTCACTTTAAACTTATTGGAAAAGATTAATTTCTATCACTGCTGTGAACTGATCACCACACAGAATATGCAGAATATCAAAAACTTTAGGAGTCAGCTGTCCGCGGTAGTTAACTTTTATAAAGAATATCTCTTTGAATTTGTAACACTCCAAAGAGAAAGGAAAAACTGAAATCGCATCATATGACCCCTTTAATGAGAGGCTTAATAACAGCCAATTTGAAGGTTTTGGGGACATATCCTAATGACAATGATTACATCTGCATGGTTACAATTTTCTCTAATAGTATCAATCTTGGAATTAAAGTAGTTCATAAAGTATTTGCTGTGTTGCTGAGAAATGTCAACACCTGTTGGTGCTTTATTTTTTGTTAATTTAGCCACTGTATTGAATAAATACTTAGGGTTATGTTTGTTTTCTTCTAAAAGAGACGAAAAGTAATCAGATCTAGCAGTTTTTAATGCTTTTCTGTAGCATAGGGTACTTTCTCGCCATGCAACATGAAATACCTGTAGTTTTGTTTTCCTCCAGCTGCACTCCATTTTCCTGGCTGCTCTCTTTAGGAAGCAAGTGTGCTCGTTATACTATGGTGTCAAACTGTTTTCCCTAGTCTTCTTTAAGCATAAAGGTGCGACCATATCTAAAATGCTAGAAAAAAAAGAGTCCATAGTTTCTGTTACATCATCAAGTTTTTCAGAGCTATTGGATATGCTGAGGAATTGAGATAAATCAGGAAGATTACTTACAAAGCAGTCTTTTGTAGTAGAAGTGATGGTTCTACCATGCTTGTAACAAGGAGTAGAATTTACAGTTTTAACTATCTGGAGTTTACACAAGACTAGATTATGATCTTGACAATGAGTAGGACCTGACAGATCCCTGCATTTCAGCCCGGGCCCAACGGGCCCCAACTTTTTTACGCCCCTCTGTGTTTTTTACGTCATAATTAAGATGTGAATATATTTAATATATTTTCATATTTTTAAACATCCATCAATTAGTGTTGCCGTGCTAGTGGAAACAACACAAGACCTTGCTAACGTGACTGTCAAGAGCAGCTCAACGTGTTTATTGTCCCGCAGTATGGTGCGTGCCATCAGTGCAGCTGAACAGTTCTGCATTCAAATGCATGCAATAGGCTTAAGCTTGTTGCAAAGCACTGGCAAAAGTAATTACCATAAATGTGACGGGAAATAGTAAGGAGATATTTGAATTATTTACTAATTCAACTGTGTTCGCTGTGTGTGTGCACTGGGATGGGTTAAATGCAGAGCACGAATTCTGAGTATGGGTCACCATACTTGGCCACGTCACATCACTTTCACTTAAACTAATTTATGAATTGGTTTAATTTTCAATAGTATGTGTTCTATTATGCTTCTGTGCAAAACCACCATCAAAAAGTTGTACTAGAAACCAGTAACAAGACACATCATTTTAATTTGGGATACAACTCTATATGTATTTTAAATACATTGTGTGGGTGTGCATTTCAAGGCCTTGTGTGTACAATTTGTTCGATTTTTTTTTCTACAGCTAAGCATTTGGATGTAAAAGCATTTTGTACTTTGTAGACAGCCCCTATCCTGCTCTATTACATTATAAAATCTAGGAGTTGGATACATCAAGGCAGAATAAGACAAATAAAAACAACACAGGGTGTTCTTGACTGCATTTTAAAACAATTCAGATATGCTTGCTTGTGGAAGTGTGGTAGATTACAGGGGCAAACTGGGGCCAAAAATTGGCCCTGGACATTTTGGCACAGAGCGGCCCACCAAACCCGGTCCACAACACACTACACCACACCATAAATGACTAGCATTCTTTATATTATAATTTGTCTTTCCTGGTGTATTTGGCAAATAGTAAGTAATTTTTAAGAATTTTTATGAGGGACAGTTTAATATCACTAAAGTCAAATACCAGTATTATCAGTCCATATGACACAATACTCTGGTATCGTTTAGTAGATTGAATAGTGCAGAAAATGAAAATGTTTTTATGGTGCCTTTCTGCTGGCGATATACAGAATTTGTTCTTTTGCAGGAACTTGACATCTATCATTTTAAAGGATAGAGCTCCAATTGTGGAAAAATGTATACAAATTATTTTGTTGATGAAAAATACTGTAAACAATACTGTGAAATATATAATGTTACCATTTAAATAGCTGTCTCCTATGCAATTATATATACAAACCCGATTCAAAAAAAGTTGGGACACTGTACAAATTGTGAGTAAAAATGGAATGGAATAATTTACAAATCTCATAAACTTATATTTTATTCACAATAGAATATAGATAACATATCAAATGTTGAAGGTGAGACATTTTGAAATGTCATGCCAAATATTGGCTCATTTTGGATTTCATGAGAGCTACACATTCCAAAAAAGTTGGGACAGGTAGCAATAAGAGGCCGGAAAAGTTAAATGTACATATAAGGAACAGCTGGAGGACCAATTTGCAACTTATTAGGTCAATTGGCAACATGATTGGGTATAAAAAGAGCCTCTCAGAGTGGCAGTGCCTCTTAGAAGTCAAGATGGGCAGAGGATCACCAATTCCCCCAATGCTGCAGCGAAAAATAGTGGAGCAATATCAAAAAGTTTCTCAGAGAAAAATTTCAAAGAGTTTGAAGTTTTCATCATCTACAGTGCATAATATCATCCAAAGTTTCAGAGAATCTGGAACAATCTCTGTGCATAAGGGTCAAGGCCAGAAAACCATACTGGATGCCTGTGATCTTCGGGCCTTAGACGGCACTGCATCACATACAGGAATGCTACTGTAATGGAAATCACAACATGGGCTCAGGAATACTTCCAGAAAGCATTGTCAGTGAACACAATCCACCATGCCATTCGCCGTTGCCGGCTAAAACTCTATAGGTCAAAAAAGAAGCCATATCTAAACATTATCCAGAAGCGCAGGTACTTTCTCTGGGCCAAGGCTCATTTAAAATGGACTGTGGCAAAGTGGAAAACTGTTCTGTGGTCAGACGAAGCAAAATTTGAAGTTCTTTTTGGAAAACTGGCATGCCATGTCATCCAGACTAAAGAGGACAAGGACAACCCAAGTTGTTATCAGCGCTCAGTTCAGAAGCCTGCATCTCTGATGGTATGGGGTTGCATGAGTGCATGTGGCATGGGCAGCTTACACATCTGGAAAGGCACCATCAATGCTGAAAGGTATATCCAAGTTCTAGAACAACATATGCTCCCATCCAGACGTAGTCTCTTTCAGGGAACACCTTCCATTTTCCAACATGACAATGCCAGACCACATACTGCATCAATTACAACATAATGGCTGCATAGAAGAAGGATCCGGGTACTGAAATGGCCAGCCTGCAGTCCAGATCTTTCAACCATAGAAAACATTTGGTGCATCATAAAGAGGAAGATGTGACAAAGAAGACCTAAGACAGTTGAGCAACTAGAAGCCTGTATTAGACAAGAATGGGACAACATTCCAATTCCTAAACTTGAGCAACTTGTCTCCTCAGCCCCCAGACGTTTGCAGACTGTTATAAAAAGAAGAGGGGATGCCACACAGTGGCAAACATGGCCTTGTCCCAACTTTTTTGAGATGTGTTGATGCCATAATATTTAAAATCAACTTATTTTTCCCCTTAAAATGATACATTTTCTCAGTTTAAACATTTGATATGTCATCTATGTTGTATTCTGAATAAAATATTGAAATTCGAAACTTCCACATCATTGCATTCTGTTTTTATTCACAATTTGTACAGTCTCCCAACTTTTTTGGAATCGGGTTTGTAATATAATATAATCTTGGGTAAGATTAAAAAATATAAATTAATATTTTTCTTCAAGAAGTTTGCATTAAAAAGTTCCAGTAAAGACATTTACACATATTACAAAGTACTTGAATTTCAAATAAATGCTGTTCTTTGATAATGATTAAGCAGCAAATTAAGCAGCATTAAAATAATTTCTGAAGGGACACTGAAGACTGGAGTAATGACGCTGAAATGTCAGCTTTGATCACAGAAATAAATTACATTTTAAAACATTCTAAATAGAAAACCACTATTTTAAGTGTAATATTTCATAATATCAGTTTTTACTAAATTTTTCATCTTCTTCCAAATAAATTAGTGAATAAATAAATAAATAAAAAGCCTTAATTAGTTCATACTTTTAACTACCAGTGTGTATATAAAATAATGCATGTGAATTAATAAGCAAATTATATTTTTATTAGACCTATAATATAAATCACTTTCATATGCACAGCACTCAAAAGCAAAAGTCTTCAGATTTATAATGTTCTAGAGTAAGACTGAGAATGATTTTATTAATTTTTAAACATTTTCTTAGACACATGAAATCAAGGCAGAATACCTTTATAGAGATATAGCTACATTAACTCTTATCTCATGTCTGCTGAAAACTGCTAATATGTACATTGTGATGAATAACGTAAACAATGGCATAAAAATCTCAGAAATTTGATAAGGCCAGTAGTAATTTGTATTCCTGAAAATTAATGTCTGTCTTTTAACTTTTTTTTTTCGTAAATGGTTATCAAATATTGCTGAATTTTCTTGTCATGTTTAGCTGCTTAAATCTTACCCCAGCTCGCATTCATGTCTCGCACAGCTTTGTGTCTCTGAACAGTAAATCCCGCCTTCTACACTTTGATTGGCTATTTCAAACATTTTGACATTGACGAGCACTTTTGAGAATGAGCCGGAACACGCTAACTTATTTAGAATTTTTGAATCAAGTTGGCTGCGCGGGCCATTCGTCTGGGCCGATGGAAGGATATATGTACATTTACTACAATAAATTTTTTATATATATTTAAGCAAAGGGTCGCCCCTTGTACAGCGTCCCACCGGGAAAACTCCCGGTGCTCCAGATGGCCAGTCCGCCACTGGTAGATTTATGATACTGTTAAGAAATGTGAGCTCTTTAGAACAACATTAAGTAAAATGACATTGTTTATAAGCAGAAATCAGATTGCTTTTTTATACATTGTTTTTTTCTGACAGTGTATGGGCAACACAGAAGTTTGGTCCTACAGTGATCGGGTCTGCCTGGGATTACTGTTGTAACATCATTATACAGAACTTTATGTATTGTTTTACTTTATCACAAAAAAAAAAAAAAAAATAATCCAGAAAGTGTGTAATTTATTTGAATGTCAGGCAAATGTTTTTTTCAGAAACAGGGAAACTAATTGGCAGCAGGAAGCTTTAAGTTTGCATCACTTAAAATAGGCTTTGAATTCAACCTCATATTTACACGTCCTGTGTCTGAAATTGTTCCCCTATACCCATAAATAGGGGACTATTTGAGAGGCATCCATTTTTAGTGGTGTCCGAAACCTTAGTGGACATTATTGAGTGTACATGTTCAATCCTACAAAGCACAGCAATAACAAGTGTACAACTTGCTCTTAATACCCATTTTAAGGTGTGAGTATGCCGATTTCATAATGATCCAATATATCATCACTCTGCTGCAGAATTTCAATGCCATTAAAATCAATTCCATGTGACAGAATTAAATCTAAAGTATGATTACAACAATGAGTAGGCCCTCACACATGTTGACTGACCCCAATGGAGTTCAGAGTGTCTATAAACGCTGATCCTAATGCATCTTTTTCATTATCAACATGGATATTAAAATCACCAACAATTAAGACTTAATCTGCAGCCAGCACGTACTAAGATAGAAAATCCTCCAATTCTTTGATAAAGTCTGTATGGTTCCCTGGTGGCCTGTATACAGTAGCCAGTACAACGTCACATTAACACTTGTTTATATGAAATACCATTACTTCAAACAAATTATCCTTGAAACCAGACCTCTGAGAAATACTGAAAATATTACTATAAATTGTAGCAACACCTCTCCCTTCACCTTTTGGACACAGCTCATGTTTATAACAGTAATCATGAGGAGTAGACTCATTTAAAAGAGTGTGTCTACCCCTACCCCCTAGTATTCCAGGGTTTATTACACAGTGTATAACAGGGTTTCAGGCGTATCACACAAAACTTTGTCTACTAGCCAAGACACTGAAAATGCTAAACTGTGAAAAGATTTGCCATGTTGAGGGGTTAATAAGAAAATTAAGTGCATTATTTGATTTATTTTAAATTGAGATTTATTCACCTCTTAGCGCCACCAGCTGCAGTGGTGAAAAGAGTACTGAAAATTTGTACTTAAGTACAAGTACTGTTACGTTGCTGAAATAATACTGAATTACAAGTAAAAGTACTGGTGCCAAAACAGTACTTAAGTAAAAGTACAAAGTACTCTTTTCAAAAACTACTAGTGACTATTGTCACAATTACGTTCAGTTTAGTTCAAGGTCTTGTCTGTTATGAGCTCTCATTAGTTTCCATGGTTTCTGATTAGTTAATCCTCGTCCAGCTGTCCCTTCTTAGTTTTCTCTCATTTACCATGTGTGTACTTATAGTCCTTTTTCTGTTCTAACGTTTGTCGGTTATTAGCGTATGTTATGAGTTGGTACCAAGTCCGAAGTCTCAGTAAAGTCTGTTTGGAATATAAATCTTCGTCTGCTGTTATCTTTCCGTGACGACCCGTGACAGAATAACCGACCACATCAAAAATAAATATTAGTGTTGTGTTATCTTTAGTTTTAGGTCTGTTACTGAGTAACCGACCACATCAAAATAAACAGCAATGCTGGCTGATGCTCCAGCATGGGTGGCCTTTCCCTCACAGTCAGCGAGCCCGAGACACCAACAGGGCTCGTTCAGGAACCAAAGCCAGAGCCCACTGAAGCCGAGGAGACTAAGCACGCTGATCAGTCCACCTTAAAGCCAGAAGTGGACATGAACCTTATAGATCTGTGGTCTGCAGATCCAATTCCCACCCAAGTACCCACCCTCAAAACCCTTGTCTTCTTCGCCGGTCCCGTCCGGATTGTTAGAGGCTCCGGTCCCGTCCGGAGATCTTCCTCCTATGTCCCTATCTGATTTCCTGGTCCCATCTCCTCCACTGGTTTTAGCCAGTCCCCTGGATTCGTCGGCCCTACTGGTGTCCTCCAGCTCCTCGGCTCTTCCTCTGCCGCTAGCTCCTTGCAGCTCATCAGCCTCGCCTCAGGGCTTCTCCTCCACCAGCTTGGGATTGCGCTGAGTCCCCAGCTGCCACTTCGGGCCCTCCAGGCCCATGTCTCCACCTCGACCTCTCTTCCCGCCGGCTCCACTCCGGCTCTGCATTCCTTTGGCTCCACCGAGGCCCGTCTGCCCTAGGACTCCTCTGGGCTCCCTCGTACATCCGGACAAACCTCGGTCGGTCGTCGCTCAGCTTCCGCCACGGACTTCCGGGTCTCTGGCTTCGCCTCGACCCTCCACCCCTTCGGCTTTACCAGGCTCCTCCCTTCCTCTGGTTTCCCTGTCGTCCTCACTGGCTCCATCGTCGCCCTGGTCAGCCGAATCCCCGGCTCCGCCTCAGGCACGCGAGCCAGCCGCTCCACCTTGGGCTTCCAGGCCTGTGATGTCGCCCTGGTCCTTCGATCTCTCCGCTCCGCTGGTTCCTCCAGGTACCCTGGTTCCACCTCCGTGGATCGGCCTCTGGGTGTCACCCTGTCCTTCAGCCAAAGCTCCTCCCTGGTTCCTCCCATCGTCTGCTCCACCATGGTGTTGGCCTCCTCAAAATTCTCCAGGCTCCAGTCCTTCACCAGCACCACGCCCTTTACCTAAGCCTCCACCCTCGTTTCTCTTTTTCTGTCATCTTCTGTTGTGGCGTGAGGTCACGCCTTCTGAGGGGGGAGCTAATGTCACAATTACGTTCAGTTTAGTTAAAGGTCTTGTCTGTTATGAGCTCTCATTAGTTTCCATGGTTTCTGATTAGTTAATCCTCGTCCAGCTGTCCCTTCTTAGTTTTCTCATTGACCATGTGTGTACTTATAGTCCTGTTTCTGTTCTAACGTTTGTCGGTTATTAGCGTATGTTATGAGTTGTACCAAGTCCGAAGTCTCAGTAAAGTCTGTTTGGAATATAAATCTTCGTCTGCTGTTATCTTTCCGTGACGACCCGTGACAACTATATACTTTTTAACTGGCAATATTTAATGAATTACCCAAAAATATTAATTAATATCAAAGATCTATGTGGATAATAGCTATTTTGAACAAAACCCACTTTTATCTTATTGTCAAATTACGTGAAATTGGTGGGCATGATACAGGAATTTTTAACTTCAATGCCTTGAAAATTATCAGTATCAAAGTACCCATGAACTGGAAGTTGCAACTGACTTCAGTGTTGTGATGTATGTCCAAGTGAAACAGAATATTGAATTTAGGGCAAGGTTTTATTGTGGTACACCTCCAATCCACCTCTTGCTCATAACAGATTCACGGTTAGATAGGAGTAGTTAAGAATATCTCACCCACAATGTCATGTAATACTGGAAAAAAAAATTATAAACCTAACCTTTATCTCCATACTGAAATCCCAGATGGCCAGACAGTGATTTGGCTAAAATATTAGTGTCTGAGACACTGTGAGGACGGAGACTGTAGTGTGTACAGCAAATTTTTAAATGTTTAGCTTAAATATGTAATATTATATTAAAAAGTGCTCATAAATGGCTGTTGAAATAGTATTCTCAAAGTGAAATGAGTAGAGGCTTGGACTCGGAAACAGCAGTCCTTGCATTATACTTAACAAGAGGATTCTCCCCAAGACGTCAAACTGACATCATCAGAGCAAGAACGCCAATCTAGAGTGGAAACAAATGTTCAGTTTTTGATTAAAGATTATGACGGCCTACAAATAATTTTTTCCCCCCCAGTGTATTGACTTGCACGGTTTAAGTGTTCACCACAAGACTAGTAATGTGCACAAAAAAAAAGGAAGTAGGATAATTTTTGATTTCATGACGACTTGGTAGCACTTTATAATAACTTCATTAATAAATCACAATATAAACAATATATAATGCTTATTGGATCATTAGTTAATATATATTCAAGAGTTAGAAACGTGAGATGACGTGCTTGTTAATGTTTGCTAATACACTTATTAAACATTAGATAATGTTCAAACAAATAATTTTTTCATGTAAGTTAAAATGCTTACAAATGTTGTTAAACTCTCATATGATTAAGCACTTATTGAAAATCTACAAATGATTTTAACAGATGTTATAAAATGATTAAAAGCTTGTGTTAATGCACAACACTTTTGCTGCTGTTGAGGTGTTATATGGGTAAGGTTAGGGACAGGTTTGGTGGTTTAAGTAGGTTTAAGGGTTGGTTAAGGGGTCAACCGTGTACAGTGGTCAATTTAATTATTATAAGGGAACATGGTTCAATCTGTTTATATTATATTGTTTTGATAAATGAAAAGGTATTTCTTTTAAAAATGTTTGATTTGTAATGTAAAAATTTGTTTTCCTATGTTTATTTATGATACAAGGAATACCTATCCTGTTTAATGATATACTGAATAGTAGTATACTAATGTGAGTGTTGAGGCAATACATTTTTTTTCTTGCACCAAAATTACAATCCGTTATGTCTTTAACAAGCATTTAGCTAAATTTAACCAGCCAGCCTTTTACACAAACCTTGTTACATTAGCTAAAACTCCAATGCCCATAAAGATACTAAATGATTAGTAATTGTTTAGAAACATTTGCAAATGATGAATAGTTTCCACTTTAGATTGGCTACTGCAAAAACATTAACAAATGATTAATAAATGATTAGTAAATATGTGTGAATAGGGTAAATTCAGGTCTTTCAGGACACTTTTTGCCATCAAGATGACTGCTCATAAAGTATTAATGATTAGTAAACATTTATAAACATTTGCAAATTATGAATAGTTTCCATTTAGGATTGGGTACTGCAAAAACTTGAACAAATGATTAATAGATTATTTGTTAAGATGTGTAAAAAAGAGGTCTACACAAAAAAAAAGACCAACAAATGAAGATCATATGAACTGAAGGTTTGCTGACATTTGTAAGAATTTTAATTTACATTAAATAATCATATGTTAATCATTAGGTAATGTTTAGTAAGTTCATTAGTAAACATTAACAAGAACATTATCAAATTTTTCTAGCTATGAATATATATTAACTAATGATCTGTTAATCATTATATAATGTTTGTTAATGATTTATAAATGAAAGTTATTATAAAGTGTTGATTATTTTCAATACCATTGGCAAAACTTTACTGTATAACTCCATATAGATATTTTAATAATATATATATTGTCCATCCATTTTTTTGTCAAGGCAATCATTATTTCAAGTTTAAATGGTTTTATCTAAGTCTTCTAAAAAGACAAGTTTGCTGTATATGATAAACAGATTTTAATATAGGCTTTTATTTACATACTGTATAAACATTGATCATTTACCATTACAAAAATCTCAATCTTAAACATTTGCTTATTCTGTGTATTTGTGTCTTTAAAATAGGGTAACTGTTGAAAAAACCCCAGGAAGCATGATTTAAAATTTTTATTTCAAACTGAATTGAATTCACAAAAAATAACAAGCGCACAGTCAGTAATAAATTATAGTTATTACAGATTTATATAAATAATTATAAAACAAATAACCTCAATTTAGTTGAGGTATTCAAAATATGACAACACTGATTTTTTTATAGGCAGTGTTTTAATAAGCCATTTATGTTGTTATGTTGTTTAGATAAATCAGATGGCTTTGACTGGTATGTCTGTAGAAAGTAGTGATGCAGTTAGACTAGAATATTTATATGTACAAATCATACAAACCCCATTCCCATTTTCTGATGCATTTCACTTACAGCCAATAAAATTTCCAGTAGCATTTTTATCGGTCATGCGTGGATCTATTCTGAATGTTTGAAATTTTTGACAAAATTTAATCCAGGAGCAAGGAGGAATAATTTCAAGCACGGAGGGATCGCGATTGCATATAGTCTGAGTGTGCACAAAACAATATCGGAGTGAGAAGACAGGCAGTTAATTTGTAAAAGTTAGGCCTATTTGAGAGCTCGCATCCAATTTTCTGCGATTACAGACTGTGTTCTCATGTAACAATAAAGCGCTAGGCTCATTTGAATGATTAAAATTATGCGGAATACCTGCAATCCTGCGCGGATATTCAGACTCAGTAATTGACAAGAGGCGGATGCGTGTCAAACTCATTGTCGGAGAGGAAAGAGACGCAGCTTGTATCAGTGTATATTCGGTAGATACTGTGGAAAAAGAGTAATGTAGATATTTATGATAACACTACCATGTAGTTTGTTTCTCAAAACTTTGTGAGTCCATAAATTACGCTGAGCTCCCTCACTGTCTGATCTGCTCTTCACCTTCTGCAGCAGCAGCTTTTCCCAGTTCAGATATCAGCAGTGTTGGGCAGTAACACATTACTTAGTAATGCGTTTCTTTAATTTTGTTGGGTTTTTTAGTATTGGTTTGTTTTGTCGTGTTTTAATTTTATTTGTTTTTTTTTTTGTATAGTAATTTAACGGGTTATATTTTCCTTACTGCCATGTTACATTGCTGACAGAATGCAGTGTTTTATTATCTAGAGATTGTAAAAAGGATGTTGCACGAGTCAAGTGCCAGTGGATTAGAGACCTGCTCCCATGAGACCTGGTACCAGAGTGGCAAGTGCAGAGACTCATGTGTGTGGGATGCGGGAGAATAAAGTGATTCACGGGACTCACGCAAAATAGAAATATATAAACATAAAATATCTAAAGCAAATAAATGGTTTCACAAAAGCAACATGATCTAATATAAAATATAAACGATTAACAGTTGCAAGCATACGCAGAGTTTCTACAAACCCGATTCCAAAAAAGTTGGGACACTGTACAAATTGTGAGTAAAAAAGGAATGGGATAATTTACAAATCTCACTAAATATTTTATTCACAATAGAATATAGATAACATATCAAATGTTGAAAGTGAGACATTTTGAAATGTCATGCCAAATATTGGCTCATTTTGGATTTCATGAGAGCTACACATTCCAAAGAAGTTGGGACAGGTAGCAATAAGAGGCCTGAAAAGTTAAATGTACATATAAGGAACAGCTGGAGGACCAGTTTGCAACTTATTAGGTCAATTGGCAACATGATTGGGTACAAAAAGAGCCTCTCAGAGTGCCAGTGTCTCTCAGAAGTCAAGATGGGCAGAGGATCACCAATTCCCCCAATGCTGCGGTGAAAAATAGTGGAGCAATATCAGAAAGGAGTTTCTCAGAGAAAAATTGCGAAGAGTTTGAAGTTATCATCATCTACAGTGCATAATATCATCCAAAGATTCAGAGAATCTGGAACAATCTCTGTGCATAAGGGTAAAGGCCGGAAAACCATACTGGATGCCCGTGATCTTCGGGCCCTTAGACGGCACTGCATCACATACAGGAATGCTACTGTAATGGAAATCACAACATGGGCTCAGGAATGATCCAGAAGCGCAGACGTTTTCTCTGGGCCAATGCTCATTTAAAATGGACTGAGGCAAAGTAGAAGTGCTCAGACGAATCAAAATTGATGGGAATCAAAATTTGAAGTTCTTTTTGGAAAACTGGGATGCCATGTTATCCGGACTAAAGAGGACAAGGACAACCCAAGTTGTTATCAGTGCTCAGTTCAGAATCCTGCATCTCTGATGGTATGGGGTTCCATGAGTGCATGTGGCATGGGCAGCTTACACATCTGGAAAGGCACCATCAATGCTGAAAGGTATATCCAAGTTCTAGAACAACATATGCTCCCATCCAGACGTCGTCTCTTTCAGGGAAGACCTTGCATTTTCCAACATGACAATGCCAGACCACATACTGCATCAATTACAACATCATGGCTGCGTAGAAGAAGGATCCGGGTACTGAAATGGCCAGCCTGCAGTCCAGATCTTTCACCCATAGAAAACATTTGGCGCATCATAAAGAGGAAGATGCGACAAAAGAAGACCTAAGACAGTTGAGCAACTAGAAGCCTGTATTAGACAAGAATGGGACAGCATTCCTATTCCTAAACTTGAGCAACTTGTCTCCTCAGTCCCCAGACATTTGCAGACTGTTATAAAAGGAAGAGGGATGCCACACAGTGGTAAACATGGCCTTGTCCCAACTTTTTTGAGATGTGTTGATGCCATGAAATTTAAAATCAACTTATTTTTCCCTTATAATTATACATTTTCTCAGTTTTAAACATTTGATATGCCATCTATGTTGTATTCTGAATAAAATCTTGAAATTTGAAACTTCCACATCATTGCATTCTATTTTTATTCACAATTTGTACAGTGTCCCAACTTTTTTGGAATCGGGTTTGTATTTAGGCTATAACACGTGTTTGCAGCATTGAGCAATGCAGTGCTGAAATTTGTGTGCTAATGAATCCTCTAAAGCCCGGGACACACCAAGCCGACGATCAGCCGTTTGCCATCGTCGGACAGACGGCGAGTAATGGTCGGGCTAGTTTGTTTGGTGTGTTCCACTCGTCGGCTCTCATCGGGCTCACATCGGTGGCAGTTTGCCCCATTTAACATGTTGAATCGGGGTCGGGGACTTCGGGCCGTCTGCACGAGGGAGAGCTCTGATTGGATGTTCAGTTTAGCGAACGAGTCAGTGCAAAGAATTAAAGGAAAAGTGATGAAAACAAGCATGTGAATGAAGGCGGTACAGACAGAAGGCTGTTTAAATGTAATGTGAGCTTTCCCAAGCAATCTAATATGCGAATGTTTTCATAACAACATGAGCCGCTTAAAATGATTAAAGTTATTAACGTTACTGATATTCAAAATGGTAAGCAAGCCTGCTTTGTTTCTTATATCTGCGTTTATCTTGTATATCTTTGTTTTGGTTTCTCCTTTTGAATGACGAATATATACTATAAATAGCTGCTGATATGAACAACTCGTGTTAGTTTGCCGTCGGCTGTAAGTCTGTGCGGTGTGTTCCAGCGCAGCTTGTGATGGGACAGTATAGTCCATCCAGTTACTGACCAGGCTCAACCCTGCTTAACTTCAGTGGGCAACCAGTCTTGAGCTGCAGGGTGATATGGTTGTGTATAAATGCAGAGCTCTTTGCTGGCATTCTGCCATGCCATATAAACCATGCACGCAGCAGCCGCTTGCTTTAGTTGAAAATAACAGTGTTCTATGAATGTTGATGCTTTAATAACAAAAATTTATCGGGAGTGTGTACAGTATGCTGGGATTTCATAAATTTCATGGATAAAAAAACTTACGTAACTAGTAATGTTACTAATTACTTTTGAAAAAGTAATCAGAACAGTGACGTGATTACTTTTAAAAGGAGTAATCAGTAATCAGTAATTTGATTACATTTTCAGAGTTACTTACCCAACACTGGATATCAGGGCCGTTATTGGTCCATTTACAGTCGGATATCTTTATTGGCTACTGAAGTGCAGTGAAAAGTTTGAATATCAATTAAAATTGTTAGCGTACTCATTAACGAGCTATGATTTAAAAGTAGATTAAGAAGTAGATTATTTTGCTTAATTTGTACTTAAAGGGATAGTTCACCCAAAAATAAAAATTATGTCATAATTTACTCACCCTCATGTCATTTCAAACCTTAATGAGTTGCTTTCTTATGTTGAACATAAAAGAAGATATTTTGAAGATTGCTGGTAATCAAACATTGACTTCCATAATATTTAAGAAATTACATTTTTTACAGTTATAGTAGTTAATATGCATGTGGTTATATTTATTTATTTATTTTCTCATTTCGAATACCTTTCCCATGGAGGCCATTTTAAACCACTAAGAATAGAAGTATGACTATTCCTTTCCAGTCTTTTTTTTTTCTTTTTTTTTGTAAGTTCATATTGCAAGTATGACCATTGGCACCAAGTTTCATACCATTCCAATAAAATTTAAACATTTTTGGGCGCCAGCATCTGAAGACTAGAAAGGGTTAAATGCATGTGTCCACTACGCATTGTTTTCCTGAAACTCCTTACAGTTATATTTCTGTTTTAGATTTATATTGTTTTGTTTATATCATACTGTCATACTATTTGACCATTTTAAATGCAATTTCAGTGAATAATAGCATTTTATTTTGTTTCCTTCAGCTGAACCTCTGGTGCAAGTTGATGGGAAACCCAGCTGTTGTTTCTTCAAGTTCAGTCCAAAACTGATGTTTACCAAGGTCCTGAAAGCCCAGCTGTGGGTTTATCTGCGGCCACTACAGCAAACTTCCACTGTTTACCTGCAGATCCTTCGCCTTAAACCTATCACTGAGCAAGGAAGCCGACACATCCGTATCCGGTCACTCAAAATAGAGCTCAGTTCGCAAGCAGGTCATTGGCAGAGCATTGATTTCAAACATGTGTTGCAGAACTGGTTCAAGCAGCCACACACAAACTGGGGCATTGATATAAATGCCTATGATGAGAATGGCAATGACCTGGCTGTGACGTCTCTGCAGCCTGGAGAGGAAGGACTGGTAAGGACCCTTAGACCTGTTAGACCAAAAAACTGCTATAGTGGAAACAATAATCATTGTACTAAACCAAAGGTTAAATTTTTTTAGCTTTATGTCACTTGAGATGCATTTGATACTGCTTTTTATAGAGGGTGCTTGACCCATCTCTGTATGTCTTCTTCCTCCCGTAATCTCCAGCAGCCATTCCTGGAGGTCAAGGTTCTTGAAACAACCAAGCGCTCACGGAGAAATCTGGGACTTGACTGTGATGAACACTCCACAGAATCCCGCTGTTGTCGCTACCCGCTCACAGTGGACTTTGAAGCTTTTGGCTGGGACTGGATCATTGCACCCAAACGTTACAAAGCAAACTACTGTTCAGGCCAGTGTGAGTACATGTTCATGCAGAAGTACCCACATACTCATCTGGTTCAGCATGCCAATCCTAGAGGCTCGGCAGGGCCATGCTGCACACCCACAAAGATGTCGCCGATAAACATGCTGTACTTCAATGATAAACAGCAGATAATCCATGGCAAAATCCCAGGAATGGTGGTGGACCGCTGTGGCTGTTCATAGAATTATGTGTTTTGGTTGAGCTAAGGGGAAGTGATGGAAGGAGGGTGTTAGGCATGCAAGTCTCTGCAATTTCCTTATATTTTCCTTACATTCCTTGGAAAGAATACTACATAATGTACATAGAACAAAAACACATTTGTTGTTTCTTTCATAAGTCCAAGTAGAACACTTAGGTCCAGGATCCTAATAAATCCTAATTTTTCACTTTATTATTTGAATCTGAATTTTAGTTAAAATTACCAAATATTTGGTTTATATACTGTGTATATATATATATATATATATATATATATATATATATATATATATATACACACACAAAACACACAACAAGACTTGGTTTCTTGGTTTTTGTTTTTGCTGCATTGCGCTGGGTAGGTTTGAGATTCAGGTCCAAAATCTCGCTCTACATCAAATATATTCTCATTGTCTGTGATTTTGTTTTTGGTTTTTGCAGTATAACACATTCAGAGAAAACAGAAAAAATACTTGATGCTGAAAACTTGTTGAATTATGGCTGTCTAGGGGACAGATTCAGAAGATGGAAAATGTGTGTGTGTGTGTGTGTATATATATATATATATATATATATATATATATATATATATATATATATATATATATATATATATATATATATATATATAAAATGTAGTGCAAGATATAGTAGAACATATGAAAAAACACTTGTGGAGTTGTTAGTGTTGATCTGTCATTTAGGAATGTATAATATTATTATATATTTTTTAATTATTATTTGCATATATATGCATCTTTCAGTTGTGAGAAAGATTTTGACATTGAGTCCAAAGTGTTTAAGCCAGCATACTAAGACTTATTCTTAAGTTTCCTACATGCATTTCTATTGTACTTCAATGCTAATGTTATGCATTAAAGAAATCATGACAGGAGACAAATGAACCCCGCACCCTCCACTAAAGCTGCTTCCACTGTGGTGCGAAATTCCAAATAGTCTAGGCACCCTTTCATAACTACTTTGATCCTCTTTTTACTCATGAAAATGACAAAGGAAATGAAAGGAAGACATTTTTATTTCTACATCTTTTAGGCAGAAAAGGAACATAAACATTTATTTTAGACATAGGAATTTATGATGTAGTACTATTCATGTGTTCAGCAGCTGTGATGGACAAAATCATCATAACAAAAAATAAATAACAAAAATAAATTATTTATTGAAAAAGAAGTGAAAATAGTGTCTCTCTCTCTCACACACAGTAAAATAATTGTAATTTGTAAAAAGAAAAATAATGTTTCCCACAAACTTTAATTTTACATGTTCTTTTCAGAAATGTCTTTCCTTACCTTAACTCTGCCTTAACAGTCTGTTATCAATAAATCAGTGTCAAAGTAAACCAAAATAAAACATGTTCATGGCTATATGCAGCTGTACTGAATACAGTAACATATAGGTCACTATGTTTGCACATGTATTTACATGAATAAAAGAACAGATGTCACTGTGGATCACAGCAGTACCATATCTTTTGTAGATAAGACAATTTAGAGAAAAGTAATTTCATTTAACTTTAGTTGTATTTAATCAAATACCATTCCCTGTCCCTTGCCAAACTTTAATGGTACAGTAAACTTTGGGAGTGCTGAAAAATCAAAGGATGGAGAGGGGGAGTGGTGCAGTAGAATATAAATCTTTTCCTATTCTTCAAATATGTCCCTTTGTTGAAAACAAAAGCACTATGATGTTGGATAAAAGAGGAGCCTTCTTACACTAAATCTAAGTAATATGTGTATATATCACAAAAGAGCAAAATACAAAAAGGATGGCAGTGGGATGGTGCTGAAGGGTATAAAAGATCATTTTGGGCACTCTACTTACCAACAATAAATTTTGCACTATAGGAAGTAAATGGCAAGAGGAATTTTTATTTCCATTTCTATTTGACCTTTTCAAGCACAAGAACTTGTAGATGGATTTTAAAGGGGTCATATGATGCTTTTTTTAAAGGTTATTACTTTGTGTATTTGGAGTAACAGAATATGTTGGCATGCTTTAAAGTTCAAAAAACACATTATTTTTCAAATACTGTACATTATTGTAGGTCATCTATGCCCTGCCTTTCTCAAACACATCGTTTTCTACAAAGTCCCTCCTTCTGACAACCGCAGTCTGCTCTGATTGGCCAACTGTCCCAGTGCATTGTGATTGGCCGAACACAGCAAGCACTCATTGGAAATGTAACGCCCCTTTCCCTATTTGTGAGCTTCATCTTTCAAAATAAATGTAAAGACAGTTAATAATGTCCTTAGTTTTACCATCAGTTCAAGCCCGAAAGGGGAACAGAGTTGTGTTTGCAGTACACAAGCCACGGACGGTTAAGACAGCTGACTCCACTGTGTGACCCTGTCTCTCTCTTTCTCTCTCTCTCACACACACACACACATACGCGCACACACACACATACATGACGTGCAAAACTCTGGATTTTAACCGCAATAGCAAATACTTAAACTAATAAGAAAACATACTTACAGTAGCTGATTCAGAAGCGCCAGATTGTCGTAGCAGAATTACCTCCTCTCCTAGGTTCACGAAATGGTCATCCATAAAATGCATTGCTGTTCTGTTGTAAGTAATCTTAAAGATTCCTAAATGCATCTACTTTAGGAAAAGGCCGAATAAAGTACTTTTGCTTTCGCCTAGATACACATAGCATATCCCTGACATGGCTGCTTCAACACTAACTACAGTTACTGAAACCACGCCTTCTTTCTTTGCGTGAACATTTGGGCGGCTTTAACAACTTGAAATCTTGAAATCACATCATATGACCCCTTTAATAGCTAAATATTGTCTAATGAGTTTACAGAAGGTATAGTCCATCCACCATATCTGTCTTTATGCCTTTGAAATCTTTCTGCTGTAGCAGAAACCAGTTGTCTAAAACAAATCATATCTAAAATTTCAAAACTGACCGATGCCTGAAGTTTTAAATTGTTGTTTTGTAATACTATCAAATCCACAAAACTGAACTCTATAAAGCCTTAACATTCTAGGTAACATCTGATTTGAAAGTGAAGTTTTGGCAAATCTAGTTTGTGGCTTGAAAAAAGTGGCTATGCACTATGAGAATGCATATTACAAAGGACTGGAACTTAGTATTAACTAGACGTTCACAGCAGAAACAAGGTTATATGGGCCACAAGAAATTATCTCTATTGAAAACTAAATCGGTCACAATATAAGTAAAAAGCTACCTCATCAAAACAGTTTGAAACCTTGCTATGAAATTAAAATTGACAAATTTTATAAATCCTCTATATTTATGGTCAAAAAACAAATGCATGTAATTGTGTCATATAATTTTTACTCTTGCCATTTCAGTTCTGTCAATGTTTTTTAGAACATTATTACTTGAATGATGTACAAGTCTTCTAAAATGCCACAGGGTCTCTATATTAAGGTCCTTTAAGGACACAAAGTATGGAAAGTATGATATGGATATCATAAGCCATTACCCTGTTAAGTTGTACAGTTCAAAACTTCTGTATAATGTAATGTTCTCAATGTTTTTGTCATACAATATGTGGAGAAAGAAGAATTGTGATTTGTAAATGTGAAAAAAAAGAAAAAAGAAATCCAAATGAAAACATTCTACATTATATAGTGTTGACAGACTCTCTGCTTTGAAGATTTACCTACTTATTTTAGTCATGTTCAGCCACTCATGTTGTGTAGAGAAATTATGAAGTAGCTTGGTTTTCATGCAAATAAGAAAACTTCATCATCATTTCTGTCCTTGTTTTTTGTTTGATCATGTTTTGTACAATAAATACTTTATTTAGAATACAAAAGGACTGCCCCTTTCTTAATACACTGACTGGTTTGACTGACTATGTCAATAAGAATTGTTTCAGGTAGCTTTTTTTTTGTTTGTTCAAGTGGAGCTTGCAATGGCTTACTATCCATGTTTTTTTTTTTTGGTGTTTTTTTTTTTTTTTTTTTTTTCAGAAGAGATCATGAGGAACAGAGCTTGAAAATGATACAACATCTGCACAGCTTCAAATAATTCATCCACAGACTGTATGTTTTAAACAAAGTCCACCAAATGTGCATGGCAATTAATGTACCATGCTTGTGGGACAACTTTTCTGAAATTTTCTACTACACCATTGTGACAGGCAGACATAACTGCTGCAGCATCATAGCACTGCACAATGCAAGTGGTCAGTATTGCATCTACCTAATGCCTTTTTGATCATTTTCAAGAGCGATTTGGCATCTAATCGACTGGCTGGAGTAAAATTAAGGAGTTCCTCTAATGCAAAGCCACTGTGCAAATAACGTGTTGCCACAGACACCTGCTCTTTTTTGCTGACATGCATACTTTCATCGACTATTAAGTCTACTCGAATATCATCGACTATTAAGTCCTATTATATTCAATTAACTAATTCAGTATATCGTGGTGTGTGTTTTTGCATTTTGGGGATTGTCATGTTTTCTTTTTTTTTTTTTCAACAAATTTAGCAATAAGCACAATAAAGTTGCCTTAGTCGGCGGAATTCTCCTTTTTTCTTTGACTTCTTTGTGCAGTTGTCAGGCAGACGATTCAGCAACTGTTTGCATGTATTTCCTATTTACTTGTACTACTTTTATTTACTCAAGGGCCATCCATTTTGTTTTGTGTGCAGACATCTTTCATGCCAGTCAGGCACTCTCTTTTTGTGCCTGATGGGCCTGTCTCTATACACACACACACAAAAATGTTCTAGCCAGTTTTAGTCCTTGTACTGTACAACTTGCGGTTAAAAGAACGTTACTGTACTAGGATATTGCCAGAATATGTCCTTAGGAGAGTAGTGCTGTTGGCTGACATACTTATATCAGGAGAGTCAAATGAGTTGTTAGTAAGGGTGCTGAATGTTGTGCCACTCAGTTTATTACTGTCACGGTTAGTAACCGTGGTCTCAACACCGGACGTGCTGTCCAAGCGCTGGTGACACAGGTGTCTGAGCTCACCCAGCAGATCCAACAGCTGACTACTCCAGCTGCGCCACCCGCACCGTCTGTTCCCCGGGTTGTTCCCGAACCCAACTACCGGCCGGAACCACGCCTACCAGTTCCCGAGAGTTACTCCGGTGAGCCCAACTACTGCAGAACATTTTTTACCAAGTGTTCCATGCATTTCTCCCTGCAGCCTCGCACCTTTGAGACCGAGGAGTCCAAGGTGGCGTTCGTGCTGACTCTGTTTTCCGGGCAGCCCGCCCTGTGGGGAATGGCGGTGTGGGAGAACCGAGATCCATGCTGCGCCTCGTTCCACTCCCTCTCCGAGGAGATGAAGAGGGGTATTCGACCGAGCCGTGGCTGGCAAGGAGGCGGCCCGCGAGCTGGCGGAGCTCAAGCAGGGGAATCATTCCGTGGCGGATTACTCCATCAGATTTCGCACCTTGGCGGCCGTGTGCAAGTGGAACGAGGAGGCGCAGTGGGATATGTTCCTGCATGGGTTGGCCGACCGTTCTCACAAGGAGATCTACCTCCTCGAGTTGCCAACCAGCCTCAATGGACTCATCGACTTGGCGACCGCGTGGATGCTCGCATCAATTGCCTGGGGGCGCACGCCTGTCCGACACGTCCCTCCAGCAACCTTGAGAGTGGCAGCTCGAGTAGAGAGAACACGGCCGGTCCCGTCTTCGATCACGAACCCATGCAGGTGGGTAGAGCTCGACTGACCTGGGAGGAGAGAGAGAGGCGGAGGTCCTGAGGACTGTGCCTGTATTGTGGCGGCTCTGGACATTTTCTACTCTTCTGCCCAGTAAAAGAGCCAGCCCGGTAGTAAATTTGAAGCTACTATTGGGTGGGATCTCCGCCGGGAAGTCCTCAACATCATCCACTCTCCTTCCGGTGAAACTGAGATGGGCCAACAACACACACACCTGTCACGCCCTTCTGGACTCGGGAGCCGAGGGTAACTTTATGGACACCACTCTGGCACAACACCTGAAACTCCCGAGCACTCCTCTCACTCACCAGATCACCGTCAGCGCACTTAATGGCCAGGAACTGCCCTACAATACCCACACCACTGGACCTATAACCCTTCTCACCTCCGGCAACCACACCGAGAACATCCCCTTCCTCCTCATGGACTCCCCTGTGGCACCCATCGTCCTTGGTCACTGTGACGGTTACGGAAGGACCGCACGTTCAACATGGAATTTTATAACGCACACATACTCACAAACACACACAGAGACTGTTTAGTGATACAAGAGTTTATTGTAATTATTGATCAGAGAGTGAATGGAACTCCTGTAAACTATATGTGTATTGTTCCTGTGTAGCATTTGTCCCGTGATTTTTAGAGTCCCGGTAAGAAACAATGGCAGGAATTATTGGTTCCGCTTAGGGTGGGAATCTACCATGTATTAATTGAGCGTGGGGGTTTCAGGGGCAACGCGGCCGAGTTGTTGCCGTTATTTCCTGTTTAATGTGAATGACTTAATAACATCAAAGTAGATTTATTAAGTTGAACATCATGCCAATATGTTTCTTTCAGACTCTGTATATTTAAGGGAACATGTGTACATGTGTACAAGTTTTGTATGTGAGTTTGTCCCTCCCCATGGGGTAATGGTGCTGGCCACCAGTATAAATGTGAATGACTCTGTAATGGAAGGCAGTCTGTGTTTGTTGCTGCAGTGGAGAGTGTGGCCTGAGGGTTGCAGGTATTTTGGGCATTTTGTTTAGTTATTTTGAAATTGACCTTTTTGTTAAGAAAGTCATTTTTGGAAACTTTATATTTTGCATTATTGTTTTGAAATTAATTTGGATTTTTCTTTTTGGTCAAGACTTTGTTCTTTCTATTTTTTTTGTCATGTTTAATTATATTATTGGGCTTGGATGATTGCCATTTTGTAAGTTTAAATAAATATTTATTTACATTTCAAAGTTGTGTATTCACACTGCCTCTGTTTAATTTGGCTACAACATTTGTGGTGCCCATTATTGGGTTAACATTACAGTCACCCCTGGCTAGTCAAGCACAACCCATGAGTGGATTGGGGTTCCAACACCATCACCTCGTGGAGTGAATGTTGTCATGAGTCTTGTCTGGTTTCTGCTTGTCCTGCTGTGTCTGTTTCTGTGTTTCAGGAGGAGGCAACGGTTTTGTCAAACGTGCCCGCGGAGTACCTGGACCTGAAGGAAGTGTTCAGTCCCACGCTGCTTCTCTCCCTCCACATCGTCCCTATGACTGTGCCATAGAGTTAGTGCCAGGTAAGTCTCCACCTAAAGGCAAGCTTTACTCTCTTTCAGTTCCTGAGAGGGAGGCCATGCAGAAATATATTTCTGATTTTCTAGCATCGAGGTTCATCCGCCCTTCCTCTTCTGCAGCGGGGGCGGGATTCTTTTTTGTGGGGAAGAAGGATGGTTCTCTGCGACCTTGTATTGATTACCGAGAGCTGAACAACATCATGGTAAAGAATATGTATCCTTTGCCGTTGATGTCTTCAGCCTTCGAGAGGTTACAGGGAGCATCCATCTTCACAAAATTGGATTTATGTAACGCTTATCATTTGGTCCGCATCAGGAAGGGGGATGAGTGGAAAACCGCTTTTAACACTCCCAGAGGGCACTTTGAGTATTTGGTGATGCCGTTCGGGCTCTCCAATGCACCTGCGGTTTTCCAAGCACTCATTAATGACGTGTTGAGAGACATGGTAGATCAGTTCATATATGTTTACCTGGATGACATACTGATTTTTTCCTCGTCTCTTCAGGAACACGTGCAACACGTCAGACGAGTGTTCCAGAGGTTACTAGAGAATGGGCTTTTTGTCAAGGCGGAGAAATGCGTATTTCATGCACAGTCTGTTTCCTTCCTAGGTTACATTGTCTCGTCTGAGGGAATATGTATGGATCCTGACAAGGTTAAGGCTGTGATAGATTGGCCAAGTCCAGATTCCCATAAGGCCCTACAGCGGTTTCTGGGGTTCGCCAATTTTTATCTGCATTTTATTCGCAATTTCAGCCAACTAGTCTCACCTCTGACTGCCTTGACCTCCCCCAGAACTAAGTTCAGGTGGTCGAATACAGCCGAAACTGTATTTTCCAACCTCAAGAGCCGCTTTGTTTCGGCTCCCATCTTAGTCGCCCCTGATCCCACACGTCAGTTCGTGGTGGAGGTCGATGCATCAGAGGTGGGAGTAGGTGCAATTCTTTCCCAACGCACTGCCTCAGACGACAAGATGCATCCTACCGCCGGCGTACAGGAGGATTCATCCCGCCTTCCATGTGTCCAAAATTAAACCTGTGTTTTATTCACGAATTAACCCGTGTTAAATTTGAATTTGATCTTATATTAATATTAACAGTTGGGGAGAATTGAACAGTTGGGAATAACAACATAGTGCATTTCTACTGTGTGCTAGCTATATTGTTGTCAATTAAGTTTTACTTGATAATTTGCCAAATGCCTGTAACATTTCATTGTATTTTATAGCCGACTGAGCCATCCCAATATTGTTCGACTCATGGCTGCACCCCGCACTGACAATGCCTTCAGAAAGACAGGTCTTGTGCTAAAGTAAAAAATTAAAATTAAAATTAAAATCTTATTTTTCATGTAACATTTGTGAATTTTTTTTCTTAATATTTAATAGCTAATACTTAAATGCCAAATCAAAACATAAGAGGGAGATCCACACTCTGTTACCTTATTCTCTTTTATTAATTATAAGGTAACACTTTACAATAAGGTTCATTAGTTAATAGTAGATAACTGTATTAGTTAACATGAACTAAGAATTAACAATACTTCTACAGCATTTATTTATCTTAATGTTAATTTCAACATGTACTAAAGCATTATTAAAATCAAAAGTTGTATTTGTTAACATTAGTTAATGCACTGTGAACTATTGTAAATGTACTGTTCATTGTTAGTTCATGTTTGTTAATACATTAACTTATGTTAACAAATTACCTTACTGTGAAGTGTTACCAATAAAACGTAGCAGAGTTAGTAATCTTCACAATCTTTTTAATGCATACATCAGTAGGCAACAATTATTTCTAAATATAATGACAACTTTACATGTGTTATTGTTTTCAATTAGTAAAGCAAATCAGGCAACATAACCTTAACAAAATTGTCTCTTGCTGTTTATGTTGTAGTTCGAACTTATGTGGGTTTTTGTGTGTGTGTGTGTGTGTGTGTGTGTGTGTGTGTGTGTGTGTGTGTGTGTGTGTGTGTGAAGATTAAGCTGTGTTGTGTGTGTATCTCTCTCTTTGGTGAAAATTGACTCTTTCAAACTCTTTTATAAGTCTGTTATTCAAATTTATATTGTATTTTTTTTTTTTTGCTCGAAGGAGATGAGTTATTTTGTTGCCCTCGACATCTCGACGGCCATCGAGTACATCCATTCAAAAATATCATCCATCAAAGTATATGTAAAACATATATTTAAATATATTTAATATTTAAAAGGTGCCACCACATGCTTTACAACATCTGAGCGACAAGTACCAGTTTATTGGTACAATGTTGCACAATGATGCAGCATTGAGACCTGAAGCTTCCTCTGTGGTGCTGTCCCTAAAAACAGTGGAGGGGCCAGATTTAAAGAACCGTTAAGGTTACAAATGGTAAATGTTACAGATTATCACATGGATAGTGTAACATTTCTTGTCATTTTCAGTTTTTAGTACAAATACCAATGTTGGTAAAATGTTAACATTATAATCACAGCCCTTCTATCTCTGTCTAACACTGCTGGTATGTTTTATTATTAGTTTCAATGTACGTTCACATCATTAAACATGTTTTGCATCTTCATTCGTAGAACTTTTTTAATAATTTGGTCCCTTTATATGAATTTATTTTGTTGGATAAGCAGTTAAAAAGTCAGTGTCTCTTTGGCCAGCAGCTGGTATATTTAATTTGCCTCTGCAAATTTGGATGGAATGGGAATGCCTCTTGTTTGAAGGACTGTGGTGAATTTCTCCACCAACAAGAAGTAAGCTGCCAAAGACACATCTGCTGATGATGGGAAGTTTGTTTTTTCCAGAATAGCCTCTGATATTTTTCTGAATTCTTCATTTGTCACCAACAAAGGCTCATCTACTCCACAAACAAACAAGAGTTTTCCACAGTCTTTGCTCTATGTTCAGCTCTCTCTCAAGAAGGGGAAGGTGTGTATATTGCAGGCAATTTATGTAGGTTAGCATGTATTGTTATTTTTTCATTTAATAAGAGCAGATACATGAGGGCTGACAAGAAGTTTTAACTTACATGTGTGTAGAGGATTGTCCAGGATTTTTTTAGATAAGTAAATCTATTACAAAAATGCCTTCAATTTAGCATCAACAAGCATGTGCTATACATCCCAACTGACAGACAACACAGTACACCTCAAAAGTCACCTGCCATTTTTTGATCCATGTTTTCTTCAGCATACTGTTGAAGCATTCAGCTCGCTAATAAAACGAATTAATAAATATTATTTCTTGATATAAAATATATATTTTGCATGCATTATAATATATAAATCCATTTATGCTCACATGCCTTATTATGTACTGATGTGCCCACTCTGAAGGAGTCTCGTCCTTGATCGCCAGACTCCCGGAAGTGAAATGCCACTTGCATCTGTCAGACGAGAAGATTTTCCTTTCCTCTGTCTGCCCTCATGAATCGTGGGTAACCTATAATAAATACAAATAATATTTTTAATAATAATACTAATGTCTACCGATATGAAAAGTTCTCTCCTATCATGTTCATTGTAAGATATCAAATATACGTACCACTGTGTTCCTGAATGGCATCAAAGAAGTACCTTGCAATGAAGGTTTGCTGTCGGTTAGAGGTGCCAGCCTTAAGCCAAATAATTTTCCAAAAAAATATTAAGGCCATTTCAAGTATGTTAATGGAAAAATACAATAAATTAGATTACATTTCAGAGACTAAAATTACAAAGCAATGAACTTCATTAAATTTACAGGTTGTAAACCCATCAATACCAAGATGTTCCCAGATTCCAAAGAATTTCAATTTGTAATTTCCTACAACAAATGATAAAATATGCATCACAGTATATTTTATTTAATCAAAACAATCAAAAAGTTTTGTTTTTTTCATATTCATTTAAATATTAATAATATTAACTTTTCAATATATCGAGTGTAATTTGGTCAATGGCTGAAGTAGTTCCTATGTTCAATCCTTTTTTTCCCCAGGACATCTTCTAAGAAGACCACTGGCATCAAGTTCTCTCATTATTAGAGCCACATCATTCCTAGAGAAATAACTAAGAGAAATATTTTTTTGGGGAAAAAAGCTTTAAAAAATAGGGTTAATATAGATAATATATATATATACCTGTAGCAAGGCTGGATTGTGCAATGCACAGATTCCTTGCAAAGGTGACCAGTGCATAAGCTCACTCTAAATAAATATTATTTTGGATTATTACCACAATAAATATTTTACACACACACACACACAACCTCCAGGAGCAGGATTGGACACCCTGACTTAATTAAATGCATCTGAATCAACAAATCAAAGCATTTGAGTTTACATGGAAATTACTGCCAGTGTCCAGTTGAAACACAGTTAGGTTTATGGGTCGTGGCCTAATGGTTAGAGAGTCAGACTTGTAGCCTGAAGGTCACGGGATTGAGTCTCAGCACCAGCAGGGAATGAAGGTTGGGGGAGTGAATGACCAGGACTACCCACAACAGAGGTCCCTTTGAGCTAGACACTGAACCCACAACTGCTCCCTGGGTGCTGCAGCAAAAAGTGGCTGCCCACTGCTCCGGGTGTGTGTTCATGGTGTGTGCATGTGTGTGTGTGTGTGTGTGTGTGTGTGTGTGTGTGTGTGTGTGTGTGTGTGTGTGTGTGTGTGTGTGTGTGTGTGTGTGTGTGCGCGCGCGCACTTGGATGGGTTAAATGCAGAGCACAAATTCAGAGTATGAGACACCACACTTAGCCATTTGGATTTTTCTTAACTTCAGGCAGTTTTTTTGCAGCTGACTGCAGGTGTTTTAGTAAATGACTGGAACTGAAATCAGAAAGTTAGTGGCTTTCCAGGAGCAGGAACGCAGAACACTGCTTTAAGACATACTGTACCATAACAGCTTGGCGAATTTCACTATGGGGCCTGTCAAAACTCCTCCGTATTAAACCAAGGGATTTTATTAATCTTCTTAGATGCCTTTCACTGCAAGATAAGCATAAGATGCGGTAAAAAAAAAAAAAAAAAAAAAGGTTTTTCATTTGTATAAGGATATATTGTATATTTAACATCAGTGAAGCAATACATTATCGATTAAACTTAACTGTAACACTTTCTATGAAGCCCGTATTTAAAACACATTATAAGAGTATTCTTATGACATTATAATGAATGCATTATGTATTATAAAAAACTTTATAATGTGTCGTATCATCTCATGAGTAATCATAACAACAGTTTTAATGCATTATAATATTTACTTATATGTGGTCATAGCTTTTAAGATTATGATTTATAATGCACAGTGAACACAATGCATCCACTTAACGTACAATGGATTATATTTGCCATAGTTATAATGTATTATTAGTCTCATATCTTGCCATTGTTAACTTGTTACTTTACTTAAAGCAGTCAAATACCACTTATAAATAACAACAACAACAACAAAAATTAAAATATTTTTTCTTAAACAGCCATAAGATTAGATATCTGATCAGATGAATGTGTAATATGGCACATTTGATTTTAACTATATTTATTGTAATATCAATAAGATAGTAAAATACAGTACAGATCTTAAATGAATAATGTCAAGATATAAGACTTATAATCCATTATAAATAACATGGCTTTAACATGGTGTTTATTGTGTGTTATACATAACCATACTCATAAAAGTTATAACCACAAATAAGTAAGTTTTATAATGTATTATAATTGTTATGATTATTTATGAGATGAAACATATAATAAGATTTTTTAGTAACACTTTCTATGAAGCCCTTATTTATAAAACATTATGAGGGTATTCTTAAGGCATTATAATGAATGCATAATGCATTATAAAAAAAATTATAATATGTTATATCAACTCATGAATAACAACAATTATAATACATCATAATACTTGCATATTTGTGGTTATAAGTTTACGAGTATGCTTATTTATAACACACAATGAACACCATATTAAATCTACTTCATTTACAGTATAATGGACTGTATCATATCTTGACATTGTTTATTTAAGATCTGCACAGTATCTTACTACAGCTTGTGAGTGGTTAGATGTTGAGTGTTATTTGAGTGTTTCCTGTGGAACAAATGTTAATTAATTGATGTGAGCTTAATACTCCAACTGAAAAAAAAATGCAATGTTTTATATGGTTACATTTTATTTTGATGGTCCCCTTAATCAATCAGCTATAAGCGACTTTGCAACAACATGCCAACTAACTCTCATTAGAGTATTAGTATGCTCAAGCATAGTAGAATCTAGTATGGTATGACAAGTTGATGTACTTGCAAAGACAATTATAGTCAGTTTATCTGTTGGTTGACAATCAAAGTAATGTGTTAGCATATATTTACAGTAGCAGACATACTAATACTCTAATGTCCGCTTGCTGACATGTAGTTGCAGAGTTACTTATCAAAAGCTGTCTAAAGGGTACCATCAAAATAATCAAACTGATATTACAATACAAATAGTTCAAAGCAAATGTGTCATATTACACATTCATTGGATCTGATATCTGATCTTATGGCTGTTTGAGAGACAAATAAAATGTTATTATTATTATTATGTTATTATTATTATTATTATTACTACTACTACTTATAAATGGTCTTTGACCACTTTAAGTAAAATAGCATAAGAAAGATGGAAAGAAATGAGACTTATAATACATTATAACTATGAGAAATATAATCCATTGTAAAAGTGGACGCAACGTGTTCATTGTGTTATAAATCATCATACTCTTAAAAGCTATAACCACAAATAAGTAAATATTATAATATATTAAAACTGTTCTTATGAATATTCATGAGATGATACAACATATTATAAGTTTTTTTTTTTTATAATGCATTATGCATTCATTATAATGCCTTTAGAATGCCTTTATAATGTATTATAAATACGGGCTCCATAGAAAGTGTTACAGATTTTTTAATATATATATATATATATATAATGCATTGAGCATTCGTTATAATGCCTTAAGAATACCCTTATAATGTGTTATAAATATGGGCTTTATAGTAAGTGTTACCAACTAAACTAAGCTTAATGATTACCTGATGTTGTATCCAGAAGCAGCAAGAAAAGAGTACATTTCTCTTTGTTTGAAGCCATTGCCAAAAAGCAACTTTATCGTTTCATCTAAATAAGTTAAGGCACATTAAAGGGTTAGTTCACCCAAAAATTAAAATTATGTCATTAATGACTCACCCTCATGTCGTTCCAAACGCGTAAGACCTCCATTCACAACACTGCAGTGACGCCACTAACGTACGACGCTGCTGACGTATTTTCTGGTGCGCCCAATAACAAAGATAACATGTCAGCAGCGTCGTACGTCAGCGGCGTCACTGCAGTGTTGTGAACTGTCTGAAGAGTGGTACGGAAGAGAAGACAGTGCTGAATAAAGTTGAAAATACCAAAATGTATTTTCGATGCTTCAATAAATTCTAACTGACCCTCTGATGTCACATGGACTATACTTTGATGATGTTTTTATTACCTTTCTGGACATGGACAGTATACCGTACATACATTTTCAATGGAGGGTCAGAAAGCTCTCGGACTAAATCTAAAATATCTTAAACTGTGTTCCGAAGATAAACGGAGGTCTTATGGGTTTGGAACGAAATGAGGGTGAGTCGTTAATGACTCACCCTCATGTATCGGATAGGGATGGGACTGAGAACACACCCTTGTGGGGTGCCAGTGTTTGTAATGACAGTGTCCGAGGTCCTATTTCCAATCCTAACAGACTGCGGTCTGCCAGTCAGGAAGTCTTGTTTAATTTGTGATAATCTTAGCACTTGATTATTATTGTATAATAAACATGACATTATGACTGACTTTGGAGTAATTTGTTCCTCTTTTGTAAATCGTTTTGGATAAAAGCTTCTAAATGCATAACCTACAGTCGTGGCCAGAAATATTGGCCCCCTTGGTAAATATGATCAAAAAAAGCTGTGAAAATTCACCTGCATTGTTAATCCTTTTGGTCTTTTATTTTTAAAAATTCACAAAAATGTAGCCTTTCATTGGATAATAAGAATTTAAAACGGAGGGGAAATATCATTATGAAATGAATGTTTTTCTCAAATACTCGTTGGTCACAATTATTGGCCCCCCTATAAATTCTTATGAGTAAAATATCTCTGAAGTATATTCCCATTCATATTCACAATTTTGAGCACTCCAGCATGATAATAAACATGAAATCATCCAGCTCTGGCTTCCTGTTTCACAGAAATATAAAGAGGAGGGAAAACAAAGCCCAAATTCCCTTAATCATCCATCACAATGAGAAAACCACCAAAGAATATATTTCTGATGTGCAGCAAGAGATAATTGAGCGTCACAAATTGGTGAAGTGGCTTTAAGAAAAGAGCTAGAGCAGTGAAAATTCCCATTTCCACCATCAGGGCAATAATTAAGAATTTCCAACCAACAGAAAATGTTACAAAACTGCCTGGAAGAGGACGTGTGTCTATATCGTCCTAATGTGCAGTGAGAAGGAGAGATTGAGTAGCTAAAGACTCTCCAAGGGTAACAGCTGGAGAATTGCAGAAAATAGTTGAGTCTCTGGTTCAGAAAACCTGTCAAACAGAACCTACATCACCATGTTGTTTGGGAGGGTTTCAAGAAAAATTATCCTAGCTCATTCAAAAACAAACTAAAGCATATTCAGTTATCAGACATGACTGGAACTTTAAATGGGAATGGCTTCTATGATCAGATGAAATTAAAAAATTAGCCTTTTAGCAGCAAACACTCAAGATGGGTTTGGTGAACACAGAGAAAACAAAAGTACCCTGTGTGTACAATGAAATATACTGCTGTATTTTTGATGTTGTGGGCCTATATTTCTGCTGGAGGTCCTGGACATCTTCTTTAGATGCATGGCATCATGGATTCTATCAAATACCAACAGATAAAAAATCTGTAAGTGACTGACTCTGTTAGAAATCTTATAATGGGCCATGTTTGGATCTTCCAACCGTACAATAACCCAAACACAAACCTCAAAAACGACACAGAAATGGATCACTGAGCTCAAAACCAAGCTTCTGCTATGGCCATTCCAGTCCTCTGACCTGAAGAGGAGAAGCACCAACATGGAGCTGGGAATCTAAAGGTCTGGAGTGTTTCTGGATGAAGGAATGGTCTCTGATCTCTTGTCAGGTGTTCTCTAACCTCATCAGGTATTATAGGAGAAAATTTAGAGCCGTTAACCTGGCAAATTGAGGTTTCAAAAAGTATTGAATAAAAGGGGGCCATTAATTGTGGCCAATGTGTATTAGAGAAAAACATTTATTTCATAATGATATTTTCAAGACCAAAAGGATTAACAATGCAGATGAACTTTCACAGCCTTTTTTGATCATATTTACCAAGGGGGCCAATATTTTTGGCCATGACTGTAGGTTATGCATTTAGAAGCTTTTATCCAAAACGACTTACAAAAGAGGAACAAATTACTCCAAAGTCAGTCATAATGTCATGTTTATAATACAATAATAATCAAGTGCTAAGATTATCACAAATTAAACAAGACTTCCTGACTGGCAGACCGCAGTCTGTTAGGATTGGAAATAGGACCTCGGACACTGTCATTACTAACACTGGCACCCCACAAGGGTGTGTTTTCAGTCCCATCCTCTACACACTGTTCACACATGACTGTGTAGCCTCCCACAAGGACAACATCATACTGAAGTTCGCTGATGTCACCGCAGTGATAGGACGGATCACTGATGGGGATGAAGCGGACTACTGGAGGAAGGTGGCCAGTCTTGTGACATGGTGTGAGGACAACAATCTTACCCTCAACACGTACAAGACAAAGGAGATGATAGTGGACTTGAGGAAAAACAGGAGAACTCACCAGTCACTGTTTATCCAAGAGCTTGAAGTGGAGAGGGTGAGCAGCTTTAAATACCTGGGGGTCCACATCAGTGAGGACCTCACCTGGACACTCAACACCACCCAGCTGGTTAAGAAAGCACAAAAGCGGCTGTACTTCCTGAGGTGGCTGAGGAAGTTTGGCATGTCACCTAAGATCCTCAACAATTTCTACAGCTGTGTAGTTGAGAGCACCTTGACCAGCTGCATCACTGCGTGGTATTGCAGCACTACTCTATGGGACCGCAAACGTCTGCAGAGAGTTGAGAAGACTGCTGAGAATACCATCAGGACTCCACTCACCTTTCTGCAGGCCATTTACTATCGCAGAGTCCACAGAAGAGCTACATCCATCATTAAAGACACCACCCACCCCCAACACAGACTGTTCACACTCCTACCCTCGGGACGAAGGTATAGGAGTGTAAATTGCGGGACTTCCAGATTAAGGAACTCCTTCTTCCCCTCAGCTATTAGACTCTTAAACAGGTAGCTAGCTAGTGGACTTACCTATCTCAGAGAACAATCGGTTCAAATTGTTTCATCTCATTGAACATTTGTAATGTTATTGCTGTTATTACTACCTTTGTATATTTGTTAATATTACTCATGTAGCCTCATCTCAATTTGCACATCTGTTACTGTTACTGCTGCTATTACGTAGTTGCACTCAATTTGCACGTTACTGCACTATTGTTTTTTGCACATAAGTTAATACTGTACATTTGCATATATAGATATATACATAGTCTATATTTCTATTTTTCACATTCTATATTCCTACTTTATCCTCGAATATATAGATATACATAGTCTGTTTCTATTTTCATAGTCTATATTCATACTACTGCAGCAGTTTTTATTATTATGTTTCTTATATTGTATGTATGTATGTGTGTGTTACATCCCTCCACTACCTGTGGTGGCTCTGTTTCCTCTATTAATGTTTGGCTGCTTGGCAATATGTTTTCATGTGTTATTGTGTGCAGGTGTGATCGTTAACGAGTGGGCGGAGAGACACCCTTTAAAATCGGAGGCACTCCATGGAGAGGGGAGAGACTTGAGTTCTGGCATCCACGCTTGTTGTTGATCTTCCTGCATTTGTTTTTGTCCCATTGTAGATAATCTTTCTCTTATTTTTCTGTTTTGTTTGTAATTTACTCAACTGATTAATAAATCCCCTAGATAAATGAGTCCAACTGACTTTGTGGTCATTTTATGTTGTGACCAGTGTGCCTGATCATAACATTTGGGGGCTCGTCCGTTTTGAATCTGGTAGGAAGTAATATTTTTGTGAGCGACTTGTTGGTGAGTACCATCATTTTTTCTGGGTAGAGGAGCGTGCACCTCAATAAGTCAGTCACCGGGCAGACACTGAGTCTGCCACTTTATTATTTTAGTTTCACTATTTTTGGTGGTATCCTTAGTCGGTACGTTTCGGGGGTTGTGGTAGACTGTGCAATTGGTCTGCTACGTCCTCACGACCTTAACGTTTAATGTACACCGGGTAGGGGATCCACTGAAGACTAGTGAGGCTAAGTTTAATTTTCTTTGGGATAGGTAAGTAGGGGTTGGGGTGTAGCAGTGAATCTCCCAGTCTTCTGGTACTCGCAAATTTTTTCTGTCATTTTAGTGATTTAATAGTGCACTGCACTGCAAGTAGTGTATAAGCAGGTGGAGGTCGAGTTAGACTTTTGTTGGTTGCAGTGATTTTTGGGGTTTTAGCCCATTCGTGAGTCTAACTTTTCCTCAGCTTGTCAGTATTGTGGCGTGGTTGTGTTATGTTAAAATGTTGTGGTGTAGCAGCCTGTAGTATTTTGTTTTGTTTATTTTGGATTGCTATATTAGTCATGTCTATAGTTCAGGAGTTTGCTGAACACCCTTCTGTAGAGGCATTAATAATCTTAAAAAAAGAACAACTTTTGGAATTGGCTATTTATTATGAAATTGACTTGTCTGCTTCCGAAAAACGACTCAAAGACAGCATTAAAACTGTTTTGCTACCAGTTTTGGTAGAGAAGAGGGTTTTGCCTCCTGTTGATATGAGAGATTCTATTCGGTTGAAAGAGCTTTCTATTCGGGAGAGAGAGTTAGACAATGAGAGAGAAGCGTTGCGTTTAAAAGTCTCTTAGAACGAGTTGGAAATGAAACGCTTAGATTTAAGAGCTAGACAGGAAAATATTGATCTTAGTCACACTGGGTCTTTTGACATGAGTAAAAACATTAGGCTTGTACCACCGTTCACTGAGAAAGACGTGGAAAAATATTTTCCGCATTTTGAGAAAGTTGCATCAACTTTAAATTGGCTGAAAGAAGTATGGACTTTGTTAATTCAGTCAGTTTTAACTGGTAGGGCACAAGAAGTGTATTCTTCACTTTCACTTGAGCAAAGTAAAGACTACGATGTGGTTAAGGCTGCTATTCTTTGTTGTTACCAACTAGTCCCAGAAGCTTATCGACAACACTTTCGCCGATGTGAGAAAACCGAGCATCAAACTTATATCGAGTTTGCGAGGGAAAAAGAGGCATTGTTTGATCGATGGTGTTCGTCAAGTGAGGTAGACAGCCAGGCTTTGGGTTTATTAAAGCGTCTCCACATTTTGATTCACCCTGTCGTGAATTTTCAAGCGACGTGAAGACTGGCTATGAACCTTTCCTTAGTGGTGGTTTTGTCTCGTTGTCTGATGATAATCTCATTCCCGTACGCATTTTGCGTGACACTGGTGCTGCACAATCATTCATTTTGAAAGGAGTTTTGCCTTTGTCTGAAACAACAAAAAATGGCACCAGTGTATTAGTCCGTGGCTTTGAGATGGGCTTTACTGTTGTTCCACTTCACCAAATCATGTTCAAATCTAGTGTAGTCACTGGCCGCGTTGCGGTTGGTGTTCGTGAATATCTGCCCATTACTGGCATGTCTTTTATTTTGGGCAATAATTTGGCAGGTGGTAATGTGTGGAACCGAGTGAGTTCAAAAGTTCTCCCTCAAGTTGTTACTGTACCTAGCAAATCAGCCGACCATGAGTGTGTAGAGAAAAATCCAGATGTTTTCCCTGCATGCACGATTACTCGCGCTATGTCGAGGAGGGAGGGCGCTCTATTTCTCCTGTTGAATATGAACTGTCCGATTCTTTCTTTGTGAATCTTGAGTCTGAGACGTCTTCCGAGTCTTCGGCCATTGATCTATCTGGGCCTGATAAGAAAATAAATAAAATTATGACGGAGTCTGCGTGCTTGTCACGCACAAAATTGATTGCTGCTCAAAAAGCAGATGTGTCATTAGTCTCTTTATTCCGCTCTGCCTCACCTGATATTACGTTTACATTTACATTTACATTTAACCATTTAGCAGACGCTTTTATCCAAAGCGACTTACAAATGAGAACAGTAGAAAAAATCAGATCAACGAGAGAACAACAACGGTATACAAGTGCTATGACAAGTCTCAGTTAGTCTAGTACAGAATACGTAGCCAGGGTTTTTTTTTTTTTTTTTTGTTTTTTTTGAATATGATAGAAGACACACTGTAATTAAAGCAAAGTTTCCCTAGCAATGATGATCACGCAGTAGTCTAATGAGAAAACGAGGCAAAAACACTTACAAACTGCTGTCCTTATCTGTCACTCGACTGTTTCTTCTGACAAGCGATTACAAAACAGCTCTTTAAGTAGTGCTTACCGGCTTACTGGCTATAGTCACGCCTCCCTATTTAGCAGACCGAAACTGTCCAGTCCCGCGATAGGTAAACGCAAAACCAAACGCCACTTCACACGTATTTATTAGTGTATGTAGCACAGTAATTAAAGCAAAGTTTCCCTAGCAATGATGATCACGCAGCAGTCTAATGAGAAAACGAGGCAAAAACACTTACAAACTGCTGTCCTTATCTGTCGCTCGACTGTTTCTTGTGGTTCTTTATCAATATTAACATTGATAAAGAACCACAATGTTTTTTCTTTCAGGACAGTGTTTTAATGAGGAAATGGAGGCCTTACAATGTTCCAGACCATGGTAACTCTGTTCATCAGATTGTGATGCCCGTTGAGTACAGAGATAAAATTTTGAGTGTAGCTCATGACTGTGTAGCTGGTCATATGGGTGTCGCTAAAACACTAAACCGTGTTAGTCAACATTTTTACTGGCCAGGGTTGAAGCGGGATGTAGTTTGTTTCTGTAAAACCTGTAAGATCTGTCAGGTGGTTGGCAAACCCAACCAGAAAATCCCTCCTGCTCCTCTATATCCCATTCCTGTGTTGGCCCCACCATTTGATCATGTCATTTTGATATTGTTGGTCCACTTGTGCGCTCCACGAGTGGATATCAATATCTTTTAACAATGATGTGTGTAGCTACTTGTTTTCCGGAGGCCATTCCTCTGCGAAAAATTTCTGCCAAAGTGGTGTTAAAGGAGCTGCTAAAATTTTTCTCTGTGTTTGGTCTGCCAAAAATCATTCAGACTGATCGTGGATCGAATTTCATGTCTCGTGTGTTCACCCGTGTTTTGAAACAGCTTAGCATACAACATAATGTTTCTATCATCCTGAAAGCCAGGGGTCACTGGAACGGTATCATCAAACGCTGAAGGGCATGTTGCGTGCATATTGCCTCGAGACTGGTAAGGATTGGGCAGATGCAGTTCCCTGGCTGCTGTTTGCCTGTAGAGAGGTGAGACAGGAGTCACTTGGATTTAGTCCCGCTGATCTTGTTTTTGCACATACTCCACAAGGTCCATTGTCTGTATTGAAAGATCAATTTTTAAATGAACTCCCTGCAAAAGACATTCTGAGCTATGTGTTACATTCTCGTTCTCGTTTACACAGAGCCTGTGAGTTAACCCATGAAAATATTGAAAGAGCACAAGACAAGATGAAAAACTGGTATGACCGTAAGACCACAGATCGACACTTTGAAGTGGGCGATAAAGTACTTATGTTACTTCCCATTCCTGGATCTGTTTTACAAGCTCGTTTTACTGGCCCATATCTGGTAGTGCATAAAGTTTCTGACCGCGATTATGTAATCGCCACTCCAGACCGACGGCAGCAGAAGCGTCTTTGTCACATTTATATGTTGAAGCCTTATTTTGAGCGTGCTTCTGCTTGCCTAGGTTCATCTCCAGTTGAGCTGATGGTACGCTTCGGTTTTGTACTGATTATCGGCGTGTTAACGCAGTTACTAGACCTGATTGTTACCCGTTGCGCATATTGGATGATTGTATTGATCAGGTGGGTTTTGCAGTTTTTGTTAGTAAATTTGACGTGCTGAAAGGCTATTGGCAGATTCCCCTCACCAGTCGTGCAAGAGAAATATCTGCATTTGTTACCCCTGACGACTTCCTGAATTACCACGTTATGGCTTTTGGAATGGGTAATGCTCCCGCAACATTCCAGTGATTAATAAATACAGTGCTGTCTGGCATGTCTGGCTGTGAGGCCTGTTTGGACGATGTGGTCCTTTATAGTGCATCATGGCCAGAACATGTTCAGCAGATTCGAGAGCTATTTTGTCGACTGTCTGCAGCCAATTTGACCATTAATTTGGCTAAATGCGAGATTGGTAAAGCAACAGTCACTTACTTGGGTAAAGTAGTAGGAGGTGGCCAGGTGCATGCTTTGGATGCCAAAGTGTCTGTTATTTGTAGGTTTCCTCCCCCTGCTGATCATCATGAGTTATGCAGATTTCTTGGTATGGTGGGCTACTACCGTGGGTTTTGCAGGAATTTCTCATCTGTAGTAGCTCCACTGACTAATTTACTTAGTCCAAAGGTGGTATATCAATGGTCTGACCAGTGTCAGAGCACCTTTGAAAATGCAAAGGCATTACTTATTTCAGCTCCTGTGTTGGCTGCACCTGACTTTGCGACACCTTTTTTTTTTAATGGTTGAATCAAGGTGCTGGCGCTTTTTTTTTTTTTAATGGTTGAATCAAGGTGCTGGCGCTGTTCTCCTCCAAGATGAACGTCCATCACCCCATTTGCTACTTCTCCAAGAAGTTTAATCAACATCAACGGTGGAACTCCACCATTGAAAAGGAGACGCTTGCCCTTGTTCTTGCTGTCCAACACTTTGAAGTATATCTGGGTGCTTCAGGTAGAACGATCGTTTATAGTGATCATGACCCCCTGAAGTTCCTAAGTCGCATGAGAAACGCCAATCAACGTCTGATGCGCTGGAGTTTGATCTTACAACCTTTTAACATTGAGGTCAAGCATATCCATGGTACTGATAACATCTTGGCAGAAGCCTTATCTAGAGTACCTTAGTCCAGTATTTCTGTTTACAGTTATTTGGTAACTGTATTGTCGCAACTGCATAATAATAAAAAAATAAATAAAAGAAGTTTAGTTTTGAAATTGTCACACGCATCTTTATTGGTGGGGTGTTTGTGTCTGGAATTATGTGTCTTGTTATTTATATTATGATTATGGAGACTGGAGTCACCATTTTGCTGTGGGGGTGTGTTATGTCCCTCCACTACCTGTGGTGGCTCTGTTTCCTCTATTAATGTTTGGCTGCTTGGCAATAGTGTGTATAGTTTGTATAGTGTATAGTTTGTGTATGTGTGTGTATAGTTTTTGCACTGTCTTGGCATTCATAATGGACAGCAAAGTAAGAATTTAATTGCTCAGGGAAACTTGTTTCCTCACTGGGTATATGACAATAAATGCTTTAAATCCTTGAAGATTTTGACGCACATCTTTCTTATTAAATCGTTGTATTCCACCTCATACAACTATTGATAGAGAATCACTTAAGACACTTTGCTGTAGGCCTATTTCACATAATAATATGCAATAAAATAATATAAAATATGATTTTTTAACAGATAGGCTACCTAGGAGCTTGCTGCATGAATCTGTGAGTACAGTTTACAAACCCGAGGGAACAGATTGCGAAAGCGTGCATGTGGATTATGAATTTGTGGGTATGGGTTTACAACATCTAAGCACACAGATTGGAAATTCGTGGGTACAGTTTATTAATCCTTGGGCACAGAAATATATCACAGATAACATTGAATAAATATTTTTTTACCAGGTTAAATGTAGATTATTAGTAACTCAAACCTCCTTATCTAAACCTCTCTACTAAACCGTCGGTCGCATGCATCCACCATGTTCGTAGTTTTTAAACGCTTTTTATGTATTTGTAGGGGGGGAGTCGTGGCCCAGTGGTAAGACTCCTAACCCTAAGGTTGTGGGTTCAATTTAAGTCCACGCGACCGAAAGTCCCCATGAAGTGTGCCATTTGGGACAGGTCGAAAGTGTGCAGGGCGGGCCATCGCCATCTTGGCAGCGCGTCACTGTGTGACTCTCCCGGATAATCGAAAATGGGCAAAAAGGCGGGAGCGGGTTGCTGAAGACACGCCCACCTAACTCGACGGCAGTGTCATCAGCGGCAATCCACCTGTCACTCAAGTGACCACGCCCTTAATTATGCAGAACTTTAAGACTTAATATAATTTAAATGGATGAGTTCTAAAAAATTCACCTCCCTCACAGTTGTCATGAAGGGCAAAATTAGCTATATAGACCAAAATAATTTTTTGAACCAGGTTGTAAACATGTTTTTTTCTGCTGTAAAGTTGGGCATTTTAACATGGGGAGACTATGGGACTGACTCCCTTTTGCAGCCAGCCTCAAGCGGCCAGTCGATGAATTGAAGTTTTAGTCACTTCCGTGTTGGCTTCACGAGAGAGAGCGGGAGGTTGCAGCTCGTCAACAACTCACTGATTCAAATGAACCGTTTAGTGCAAGTCTCTAGTGAACTGAATTCACAACCGGGAGATCTTGTGAGGGTGAGGGTGATCTATTTAAGCCCACTGAAATGCTTGAATGCAGACACATCAACATCCGTGTCATGTTTTAGGTCAAAAAAGGAAACTTTAAAATTACTCAGATTAAATAAAATAACTCAGGCACGTTCAAATTCCCCGCTGCCGTAACGTTAACAGTTTTATTAAAACTCTATGTGTGATGTTTGTTTGTATATTGTTTATCAACAGTATACATTTTTATATTGTTTGGATTAACTAGCCGAGTAGACAGATAGGCTATAAATGTTTCTTCATAACCATACTGAATATTAAATATTGTTAGCTTATGCTAACTGTCTAGCTAACAAGCTTGCTGGTGATAAGTTGAGGTAATTTTTAACATGCTCAGGTGTGTTTGATTAGGGTTAGAGCTAAACTCTGCAGGAAAGTGGATCTCGAGGTCCAGATGTGAGGATCCATGACCTAGATAGATTACAGGTGCTGGTCATATAATTAGAATATCATCAAAAAGTTGATTTTATTTCACTAATTCCATTCAAAAAGTGAAACTTGTATATTATTGATTCATTACACACAGACTGATATATTTCAAATGTTTATTTCTTTTAATTTTGATGATTATAACTGACATCTAAGGAAAATCCCAAATTCAGCATCTCAGAAAATTTGAATATTGTGCAAAGGTTCAATATTGAAGACACCTGGTGCCACACTCTAATCAGTTAATTAACTCAAAACACCTGCAAAGGCCTTTAAATGGTCTCTCAGTCTAGTTCTGTAGGCTACACAATCATGGGGAAGACTGCTGACTTGACAGTTGTCCAAAAGACCACCATTGACACCTTGCACAAGGAGGGCAAGACACAAAAGGTCATTGCAAAAGAGGCTGGCTGTTCACAGAGCTCTGTGTCCAAGCACATTAATAGAGAGCCGAAGGGAAGGAAAAGATGTGGTAGAAAAAAAGTGTACAAGCAATAGGGATAACCGCACCCTGGAGAGGATTGTGAAACAAAACCCATTCAAAAAATGTGGGGGAGATTCACAAAGAGTGGACTGCAGCTGGAGTCAGTGCTTCAAGAACCACTACGCACAGACGTATGCAAGACATGGGTTTCAGCTGTCGCATTCCTTGTGTCAAGCCACTCTTGAACAACAGACAGCGTCAGAAGCGACTCGCTTCAAAAAGGACTGGACTGCTGCTGAGTGGTCCAAAGTTATGTGCTCTGATGAAAGTAAATTTAGCATTTCCTTTGGAAATCAGGGTCCCAGAGTCTGGAGGAAAAGAGGAGAGGCACACAATCCACGTTGCTTGAGGTCCAGTGTAAAGTTTTCACAGTCAGCGATGGTTTGGGGTGCCATGTCATCTGCTGGTGTTGGTCCACTGTGTTTTCTGAGGTCCAAGGTCAACGTAGCCATATACCAGGAAGTTTTAGACCACTTCATGCTTCCTGCTGCTGATAAACTTTATGGAGATGCAGAAAATCATTTTCCAACAGGACTTGGCACCTGCACACAGTGCCAAAGCTACCAGTACCTGGTTTAAGGACCATGGTATCCCTGTTCTTAATTGGCCAGCAAACTCGCCTGACCTTAACCCCATAGAAAGTCTATGGGGTATTGTAAAGAGGAATATGCAATATGCCAGAACAAAGAATGCAGAAGAGCTGAAAGCCACTATCAGAGCAACCTGGGCTCTCATAACACCTGAGCAGTGCCACAGACTGATCGACTCCATGCCACGCCGCATTGCTGCAGTAATTCAGGCAAAAGGAGCCCCAACTAAGTATTGAGTGCTGAACATTCTCATACTTTTCATGTTCATACGTTTCAGTTGGCCGAGATTTCTAAAAATCCTTTATTTTGTATTGGTCTTAAGTAATCTAATTTTCTGAGATACTGAATTTGGGATTTTCCTTAGTTGTCAGTTATAATCATCAAAATTAAAAGAAATCTGTGTGTAATCAATGAATATAATTCACTTTTTGAATGGAATTAGTGAAATAAATCAACTTTTTGATAATATTGTAATTATATGACCAGCACCTGTATATCTGGGGGGAAAAGACAGGATGTGATGTTCAGAACATGGTAACTAGAGTAATTATCAAAGTGGGAAGTGATGCCCTCTGGGGGCATTTAGCCAGGGTTTTTTTTTTTTTTTACACCACAGACAAGGTTTGAGAAGAAAAAATCATTATGAAAACATAATTATATTTTCCTTAAAATGTTCTTCCTAACTAAAGGCCTTATTCTCATGTCATATATAACTGTGATGTTCTGGAAAACAACAAACTTTAAAATACCTTTTTCTTACTGGTGAAAATCAGATGGTCAAATCTGTTTTCTCTCAGGTACATTGCAGTGTAAGCTTCACAGTGAACATTACTACATCACTCTTATCAATGTAGTCCATATCAACAACAAAATATATCTTGACTCCATATATTGGTTATTTTGGGAAAATCCAAGGCATTTTGAGCAGTATAGGTTTATAAAAAATATGTGCTAATATAAAATTAAATTAAGTCACCTATATAAAATTGCTAAATAAATCTATCTATCAGTGGTTTTTTTACTTAAGTACATAAAAAATTTAGTACTTTTGTACTTTCACTCAAGTAAAATTTAAAAAGGAGTACTTTCACTTTTACTGGAGTAATATTTTATTATACGTATCTGTACTTTTACTCAAGTATTTGATTTGTGTACTTCGTCCACCACTGATAACTTTGAAATATATAAGATGATGAGCCACGTTTTTAGAGATTAAACTGAGGTTAGACCACACTTTCTCCCAAGTCGACAGGTAAATTAAGGTCAGATAATTCCCTTTTCCAAACAGATTTGACATAGAAAGGCATTGTAATGCGATCAACAATTCCACCACACACCAAGGAAACAGATGGTCGACCAGAAGATGGCGCAATCCAATCCTGCACAGAATGAGATCACCTTAAAGTAACTCTACATGCCAAACCTCCCAATGGTGCGCAATCCTTTTAAAATTCAAATGAAATAAAGATATTAATGTCTGTTGTATAAAATAAAAGTAGCACAAAAAAGGAATGACAAACAATGTTGAACAAGAACCAAAACAGACCGCACATTACTGAGAATATTGGTTATCCAAAAAAAAAAAAACTGAAAAATGTTTGGATATGTAACCAGTTCACTCCAATGCAAAACATGTCCCAAAAAGCCCACAGTGTCAAGAACTAGTAATCAAACTTTCTCTACATTAGCTCCAAGAAAAGATTTCAAAGCTTATCAGTCACTAGACAAGTTTGCAGCATAGAAGATCATAGCAGAAGATTAAATGTCCATGTCCACCTTGATATTCTCCTCTCCTGGGCAGTTAAGATGCTGCCTTCTGTGGCAGTGAGCTGATAAAATCCTCTGCTTTCTGAGAAGAGTCAAACATCATCTGCTTATTTTTTGTATGTTATTTCTCCTGCTACTATCCTCCATGTTCGTCACTTTATCGATAAGTTGTTCTAGCTGCTTTCTCAGGTTCGTGACTGTCCTCGTATCCTTACGTGCATATGCTTGAATGGAATCAAACCGGTCACGTGTCTGTTTCACTGTGATGGCTAGCTTTTTAACTTCTGCTTTTAGCTCTTTTACAGAATTGCTGGTTGCTTGTATGTCCATATGTACAGTAGGTCACGCAATACTAGGGTCGGTATAGAGTCTATCGCATCTCTTACTGTTGAGGCCACAACTGAATCCAAAGTACTTTGCTGCTCTTTAAGTGCTAGCTTGATACCATTAGCAATGGCGCCGTCGAGATCCTCTTTGTTGATGGTGGAATCTTTGAATGTTTTCTTTATTGGCGATTGCTCAATCACTCTTTCCCGATTGTCCTTGACTGTTGAAGTACTCATGTTAGAATAGATAGAGAGTTGTTCAAAATTTACTATCAGGATTGTAGAATATTTGACAGAGTGAGCAGAGCGAAGGACCATGCGTGCACCGCCGTCAAAGGGTCACATGATCTCCCCGCTATTGAACCATCAGTTTTAACAGATCACAAAGGCATATCTATTAAAATGAATGTGTTAGTTTGTCAGTCATGTAGAGTTAAGGGAGGATATTGTAAGTTAAATAATAGTCTATTGAAACAAAGATTTTTGTGACCAAATTAAGAATTTAATTGTTAAATATTGGCAACAGGCTTTGATTCAAACTATAATGTTACACTCTTAAAAATAAAGGTGCTTCAAGAGGTTCTTTAAGCGATGCCATAGAAGAACCATTTTTGGTTCCACAAAGAACCATTCAGTCAAAGGTTCTTTAAAGAACCATCTCTTTCTTACCTTTTTATAATCTGAAGAACCTTCTTTCACCAAAAGGAACCTTTTGAGAAACAGAAAGGTTTTTCAGATATTAAAGGTTCTTTATGGAACCATTTAGACAAAAAGGTTCTTCTATGGCATTGTGAAGCACCTTTATTTTTAAGAGTGTATTGGAACAAACAAAATTTGAAATAAGGAAATTTGCAATATTAAATGGTAATGATAAGATACTTTATGATTTTATTTGGAGGAAGAAAATACACTATTTACGAAAATATAAATAATAATAAATAATAAATAATAATAGAAACTTTGGTGGCCTTGAAGTTTTAAATTTGACCGATCTTGATAATGTAAGTTTAAATGGATAACTGAATTAATTAGAAATAAAGATAGTGTATGGAATGTTTTCCCCAATTACATATTTAACTCTTTGGGTGGCGTTAATTTTCATGAGAACATGAGAAGGGCTTGAACGTTGGCTTTGTTTGGGTTCCTGCTCATGTAGGAGTTGAGGAAAATGAAACTGTTGACAAGCTGGCTAAACTGTCATTGAAATGACAAACTGTGGATTTAAGTGTTCCATTAAGTAGAACTGAGGGAAAGAGTATTATAAAATCATGAATGTCGGATAAATGGCAACAATACTGGGATATAAATGATACGGGTCGACACCTTTATAATATACTGAAAAATTTTGGTATTGGCAGAATGAGGGGCAGAAACAGAAAAGAAGAGTTTTTGTTCACTCGGCTTAGAACAGGACATACTGGACTGAATCAGACAATATTCAAAATAGGCAAACATCCAACAGGTTTGTGTGAAAATTGTGAGGTAATGGAGTCAGTACATGTGTTATTGGAATGTAGGAAATATGAGGAAAAAAGGGAAATGTTTCAAATACTAAAGAAAGACATTGTAAATGTTATTGTTCAGATGCTTTTAGAAGGAAGTACTTCGAATGTGGTCAAACGTCTCAAGTCACCTTTATTTATATAGCGCTTTAAACAAAACAGATTGCGTCAAAGCAACTGAACAACATCAATTAGGAAAACAGTGTGTCAATCTCATGATTTACCTAAAAAAATACAGGATTGATGGAAAGAATATAATTAGTTCCCTTGTTTGTCATATACTGCTCCACACTCCTGTCTGGTATGTGGTGATAATACACCTTTAAAATTGGTTGTCAGCCAACCAATCAAATCTAAAGAAGAAGAAAACATTTTGGTTAAATTGACTCATATAAAAGAATATAGCCTTTTATATATATATATATATATATATATATATATATATATATATATATGTATGTATGTATATGTATATATGTATATGTAATATATATGTATATATGTATATGTATGTATATGTATATATGTATATATATATATGTATATATATATATATATATATATATATATAATATATATATATATATATATAATGAAACTGAAACTTATTTATATATATATAATTGACATTTCTCTTGATTTCTCTATTTTTTTTTTTTTTTTTTTGTTAAAATTTTTTTATTTGTTTTGATTGGTTTTTATGGTTTATTTTTGTCCTGAAATCCTGATCCATAAATTTATTCCAGTCGGTGGCGGTCACCAGTCAGTTAGGTTGGCAACCGCCAATAAACACCAAAGAAGAAGAAGTATGGCAGTGTGTCACGGTCTGGCGTCATTTCCGTTCTGATGAGCGCGCTTTGCACGACGCGTGCCAGATGCTTTGAATCGTGAGACAACTTTAGCTGAATTCAGTTGATTTCAGATTATTTATGACTGCTGATAAACGATTAACTGAGAGCGGATATATTAACAATACTCTTTAGTGTTACAGATTTATAGATTGTTGATCGTAGGACGATCTGACATGGTCTGGTATGTATGACTGTCCTTGCTAACTAACGTACATTATATTTTAACATAAAACAGTGATAAGATATGCTGTAGCGTACTTTTATGTATTACATGTGTCTATTAATATTACGTGTTGCACATATATTGCGCACCTACAGGAACATATAAAATTTAAAAGCCGAAGTGATGTGCACATTTTGTGTGCTTTGAGATAAACATCTATCACTAACGTTACCATTAAATGTCTTTACTAATATAACGGTAGCTTCTAAGGCAGTTTTTTTTGTGTGTTTTATTGTGACAGTAGCTGCGAACGTGCATGTTTTAATCGGATGAAGCGATACAGTGGTCCCCAAATTTATTTGGACATTTAAGTCGCAGTTAAATTGTCAAAAAAGTTACTAAATGACGTATTGTTTGTTTGATGCCACTTAATTTAGTGTTGTAATTTAATCCAGTGACATTTAGACAGCTTTGAATGTGATTTAAGAGTCTGCAGTACTTTTTGTTGCCACAGTGTAGTGATGATCGTAGTGATGAACCACTGCTGTAATGTTCTAGCTCTCTCTAAAGATGGGTCTACACGCTGGAATTTGTACAAGTAACGTTACATAAGTAGTGATTTGAGCGCTGCATGTGTTACTTGACTTAAAAAACTCATGGGGTAACAGAGTACGACTGAAGTAAATTTAATTTACAGGCTTTAGCAGAAATGTACAAATATTGTGCTCTTTGCTGAAATTTGAGTAGATTTCAGAGTGTTCATTACTAATCTTCAGTAGAATCTGAATTAAATGCTTTTAAATTTTGAAACAAATTTCCTCTAATTTTTATATATATATTTACATATTTTTTTTATAAATATATATTTACAGATTTAGTATGGTTGTCAGATGCATGTCATGGAAGACATTTTTCTTTTTTAAATACAGAATAATAGTTTAATAATTTAATTATTACATCAGGTTGCATTTTTTTAACTCTTATTATTAATATGTACTTATAACTACATTATACATAAATGGTATCTTTGAAGAGCTTTGCAAAATGTAAAGTTTAGATTTTTAGTGCAAAACAATAAAAAGACCAGCAATTAAAGAACAGTTGTTTTGTTTATTTTTGCCACATAATAAAGGAAATTGTAGATTTCCAATAATTTCTAATAATCCTAACTTTTTTTTGTGACGAAACAAGATTTAATGTTCTGACTTGTGTAGGGCTGGACCAGAATATTTGATTATTCGAATATTCGTTCAGTGGGTTGGCATTCGATTTTCAATTTTGAGATTTGAATATTTTTTTATTTATTTTTTTCTCGAACACCTGGCGTCCCCCGCAGAATGGTTCCCATTTGCCCTTGAATATGAATAGCCCATTAGTGAATGTCATTATTCAGTTCATCTGGAAGAGAAGACAAAAATGCAGAAGACCTCAGCTGTGTGGGACCACTTTAAATTGACAAAGGCAGAGTGCCAAATATGAAACTGGCCTACCACAACGGCATTTCAAGTTTAAAAAAAGAACCTGAGTTCTGTAAGTAGTACGCCTATAGTATATTGTTGGTGTAAAAAAAACGAACTGCTTTTATCCGGCATGTTAATCAGTAATTTTAAACATGATAAAAACGTGCACTTACTTTGCTTGCTAAATACTTGCGAATACGGCACTCATAAAAAAAAAAAAACAAAAAAAAAACACCTAATTTGTCTATATTAAAATTATTGCTCAAACAGACCTGTGTGTTTTGTATAACTAGTGCAGTGCAGTGTCCGTTTTCGGTGCATATAAGCCTAAATGCGAAACTGCTCTCCCTTGGGTCCTCAGCAACACACCCGCCACGCGTGAAGTCGATTGGATGAACGGTTCTCGACATAATACAAATGCAAACAGACAGACAGACACACACAGAGATTCCACCCTTTATTACACCGTGTCTACACTGGACGTGACAGTTTAAGTGCTGCGCTGCGCTGCAACAGCTAAAGTCTGTCTACACCATAGACTGTATAAAAGGTCTACACTGGACGTGACAAAGCGACCATTGAAAATCATTTGAAATTTGTGCCAGTATGTCATAAATAGAATGCAACAGCAGTTTACTGTCAGGAATTTGTCAGCTGCGCCGCATCCAGTGTAGACAGGTTCTATTGTATTTGGCCGCGCCGCTCGCGTCTGGTGTAGACACGGTGTTAGAGAGAAGAATATGTTCTGCCCCCTCCCTCCGAAGCTTTGAATATTCGGTGTTGATTACTACCGAAACTTCGAAGATTAACAAATGGTATTCGGACCAGCCCTAGACTTGTGATTGTCCCTGTGTTTGTAACTGCCCCCGTAGGATAAAAAAAAAGAATACAAACAAAAACAGTTTGGCATTTACTTTTTTACGCCGATTGATCAGAATCAAAGAAAATGGGGTTATTGCCCTTATACAAAAAAAATAAAAACATGACTAGTACAATGACAGATTTTCTAGAATTGTGTTACAACTGTCAAATCAGAAATCAATTCAAATCTAATTTTCACTGAGCTGTATCTGTCCTTTTTTTATCTTTATCATTTTTATTTTTAGATTTGGACCACTTATTCTCTCAGATAGGACTGCTGTATGGACTTGTTCATGATGAACTGTGAATTATTGGCCACATGCAGTGCACTGGGTTATCTGGAAGGAGATATTTACCACAAAGAACCAGACTGCCTTGGTAATGCTTAGCCCTTTAAGCCAAACCTGCTTTACAGCAGGAATTTCAGGAAAATGTTTTATGCATTTTGTCTTCTGCATTGTGTATTTTGAATATGATAATTGCATCTTATGACACGCTCATGGTTGTGACTTATTTATTATAGAGAGTGTGAAGGATCTGATTCGTTACTTGAGACATGAGGATGACACAAGGGACATCAGACAGCAGCTGGGAGCTGGACAGATCCTTCAGAATGACCTATTACCAATCATCACCCAGCACACACAGGACAAACCGCTCTTTGATGCCTGTATCAGGTGTTTGAGCTCATTGTTTTTTGATAAAATATTTCTGTATAAAATCTGTAAAATAGCTGCTATTCTAATGACAAATTATTACAATTATCAAGTTATGTAATGATTAAATTATGTAAAATAAGACATGACTGTTTCAAATATTTCTCAGGCTAATGGTTAACCTGACCCAGCCAGCACTGCTCTGCTTTGGAAAAGTTCCTGATGATCCAGCCTTCCGACATCACTTCCTCCAAGTGACGTCATACCTACAGGCCTATAAAGAGGTATACAGGCCCGTTCACACAAAGAACAACAACTATATTAGCATCTACACCAGTGGTTCTCAAACTTTTTATTAGTGCTGGGCGGTTTGAACAAAAACTTATATCACGTTTTTTTTCTTAATTATGCCGGTTTCCCGGTTTGACGTTTTTTTTTTTTTCATGCATAATCAGGTGTACAATGCATTTTCTGCTGGTTGATATTCCAAGACGTGCTTTTAGCCCGACAGCACTTGCATAAAATGGTTGTTTGGTCGACGTCGGATTTTTGGAAACCAAAAACCCTCCAAACAGAGCAGGCTCCTCTTTTTGGCACAAGTTCTTCTGTGTCATGTTCTACTAGTTCTGCAGCATCCATCTTCCCTGTAACGCCTGTTTCACACATACTCCGTCTGCAGTGGGACGAGTTTGCAGTCCGCTACTGATCCGCGGCTGTTTAGTCCACAAACACAACATTTGTTCATTGTTTTGATTTCATATAAAAAAAAAATAAAAAAAAAAAATATATATATATATATATATATTTTTTTTTTTTTTCTTTTCAGCATTGTGAGTCTTTTATCACAGAACAGTAACAATCTTTCATAGTTAAATAAATAAAATAAATATAAACAACGCATTATTCATGCATTTTACTTCTAGGTTTGTATAATAAGCTGCTCAAGCAGCGGCAAAACATTTAAACAGAATAATTAGTCTACGTGCCTTGTTTGCATTTAAAATTAAAACACCACAGACAGAAACAGTCTCGTGCCTTTTGCATTTAAATCTTTAATCCCACGGGTCTTAATGAACTTTTGTTTTCCTTGCTTCCTTGTTTATCTAAAAGTGCACTTTTTCTTGTTTTAAACCTAGCCAAAAACCCATGTGTTGTGTGTGAAACAGCTTTAATTAGTATACATTTATTGTGAAATGACTGCATTTCCGTGTCAATCCATGTTCATTTTTCCCGCGAACAATGTGTTTTCACTTTAATTCAGCGCATGCAGCACAGAAAAAATAGACTCGTTACGTAAACGATCGCTGCACTGCCGCAGACGCACCGCTCCTTGAACGCACTGACGGACCGCAACCTCGTGCAGTATGAAAGCTGGAATCCGTTAACATGGGTGCGTAAAAAAAAAAAACGCAACGCATACGCACTGCAGACGGAGTATGTGTGAAACAGGCATTATAACGTAACACCAGAGCACTACTGTGTTTACCCTCACCACGCCTCGCAGTCACTGATTAGAAGTGCAACATTGTAAAGGGTCCGTCTGAAACAGTGTGCCGCGGCCGTGGCGCAGCATAACGTTCCGAATGTTGAGTAATTAAATACATCGGTATGGCGGTATATTAAAAATTAATATCGTAACGAAAATATACACCGGTTTTCGGTATGAACCGGTATACCGCCCAGCACTACTTTTTATGGTCATTTCCCCCTTTAAACCTTTAAAAATTTGGGACCCTTACCTCATCTCAGACCAAATAATTTCACTAAAAAGTATGAAAATTTAAGGTTTTTTTGGGGGGGGGGGGGGACGTCTGCAATCAGTTGTTTCTTTCAGTGCTTTCTAAACTGCTGTTTTCCCACACTGTCATTTTTGTTGTCTACTTTTTTGTAAAAACGTCTCATCTTGTGCGATATGGACAAAAAAAACCTATCACGATTTTTTGATCAATTTTGCGATTTCGATTTTAATCACGATTTTGACACACACAGACATGCTTTACAGTCATAAATGCATTCAGTATAAATTTGAAACATATTTCTAACAGAAGACCCATTAGCGCTTTATCAAAAAGTTGTAACATGCCTCTAGAACAGACATAAGTCAAAATATCACTAAGTAAAAGATGTCAAACAAAATGTCTAGACATATGGCAATAAAATAAAATAAAATAAAAACCCGTGTCAGGGGCTCTTTTTTTATTTTTTGCCATGCATTGGTTATAGAACTCATTGTAGCGGTGCCTCAGGTGCTGAAATATATTTATTGCTCAAGGTTCACACGTACTCCGTCTGCAGTGCGTATACAGTATGTGTATGCGGTGCAGAAGCAGCAGCGAGAGCACAAAAAGCACATTTAAAATAATGCCCGGAGCGCGAATCTCTCCGCTCGCACGCAGATTTCTTTTGCTTTGTCACAAAACCAGACACGCATGCTCAGATACACGCTGCTCTCGTCCGGAAAGAGTGCGCGCAATTAAAACATGTCTCCTCTCACTCACTCACTCACTCACAACTCTCTCTATGCTCATGCGCTAGATATTCATTCTTTTTGCACCTCTCGATTTCTAACCTTTTCTGATCACATCTTTTACCGTGTGCAGTGTGAAGCTTTGATCCATTAACATGGGCTCGGGAAAAATACGCATCACAGACAGAGTGTGTGAACCTGACGTTAGGCATATGCCCAGTCTGTTCTGTTCTCGTGCTCCACTTAGGTGTGCTGCATTCTGATTGGATCGGATAGCATACTGCGGGAGGTCGGGACCGCGGAAAGTCGTGCTATAAAGCGATTTAGAAATCGCGCACGCTCAAATCGTGATTTTATTACGATTTCGATTAATCGCACAGCCCTGTTCCCAATCCTGGTCCTGGAGAACCCCCAACACTGCATGTTTTTGGTGTCTCTCTTATCTGACACACACATTTGTGGTCTTGGAGTCTTCACTAATGAGCTGATGAGTTGAATCAGGTGTGTTTGAATAGGGAGACATCTAAAATGTGCAGTGTTGGTGGTTCTCCAGGACCGGGATTGGGAACCACTGCTGTAACGCAATGGTCAATCAGAGGTGATTAAGTTAGAATCTACTCAACGGAGTGCTGAAATTGTGTGCTCACGAATCCTCTCATTTTAACACACGATGTGTAGACAATGTGAAAGATTCATTGTGCATATATTTATTGTGTTATAACAGAGCTTTATGAGATCGTGATTATCTGAGATGTCAGCTTTTAGTGATAATAAAGGAAGCGCTGCTCGCATTCTTCCATGACAAACCATGTACGCAGCAGCCCATGCTTGCTTTTCTGTTAAAAATAACAGTGGTTTGTGATTGTGAATGTTGATGCTTAGCCTAAATAACAAATATTTTATTGGGAGCGTCTATGCTGGGATGTTGTGGCTCTTAGATGTTACAGAACCATTTAATGTAAATTTCTTAGATGTACAGAAAATAATCTATATAGATTACTTTTATGCGGGCGTTTGCAGATAAATTATAATTTGATTTCAAAATGAACTTACATTTTTTTTTTTCATTTTGTGTTTTTCAGTTGAATAAAAGACAATTTTTCCCTATATATCTCATCATTGAGAATTTCTTTAAAAGTCTTGTCTCGTTCTCGTGAACCTAGTCTCGTGTCTCGTCTCGTGGGATAAGTGTCTTGTCACACCCCTAATGTGTATATTCTTTTGTGTTTTCAGGCATTTGCAGATGAGAAGATCTTTACTGTGCTGAGTGAAACGCTCTACAACCTTCTGCAGCTGGTGAGGATCAAATCTATGTTCATATGTGAGATTGTACGATTTATTAGAAATGGTTTATGATTCCTCATGGGTTTTCTTTTTCTTAGGACTGGGAGCAAAGAGCAGAGGAGGATAATTTACTGATTGAAAGAATTTTGCTGCTGGTTAGAAATGTGTTGCATGTCCCTGCAGACCCATATGAGGAAAAGGTGAGAGTTTTTAGACTAAAATATACTCTATAATGTACTGTGTCATGGTGCGTTCACACCAGACGCGAATAGAGCTTATGGCGCAAGTGATTTCAATGTTAAGTCAAGGCAAAGACGTGAATAGACAACCTGCGGCGCGTTTCGCGCGAATGAGGCGGCGCGAATTGAGCGTTTCGGGTGAAACGCGCTAGTTGAAAAATCTGAACTTTAGCGAAATTTCGCGCCGCGTTAACCAATCAGGAGCTTGCTCTAGTAGTGACGTGATTATATATATATATAACATATTAATAGATTAATTGAATAAAGACCAAAGATTAGATTTACCCCAAACGAATTATATTTTATCTTGAACCACTAAAGAAACATCAGAGCCAGCGGCAAATGTCAGAAGGACTAGCCGAGTTGAGACTGCTCTAGGCGGATACATGATCACTGAGCTCCCGCTGATCGCATGGAGCTCGTCTCCGAAATCGGTGAAACACATTTTTTAAATGGACGCTGTTTTTATATAAATAACCGCATATTTGAGTTTAAAACAACTACATTCTCGCCTGAAATACTTTTAAAACTAACTTTCATGACACGATAACAGTAATATTTTGAAAACTATCTGAATAAAAATGGTGGTTGAAATCACAATGCTGCGTGAACTCAACTGGCAGAAGCCCCTCCCATGACGCGAATTCGCGTCTGTTGTTAAGTTAATTTCACGCGCGAATGAAGCGAATTTCACGCACGAATGAAGCGAATGAACTCAAAATGTTCAAGCATCCAACTACGCGTGAATAGCGTGATTTATTCCCGCAAGTCGCGTCTGGTGTGAACGCACAGTCAGTGTTACACATATCCTTGATGTTCATTGGTCTACAAGTCAAAATGGCCGTAAATGCAGGGAATCCATGATAAATCATAAGCGCACAAACTAAAAGTCAGTTATAACTAGATGCACTGGGTGGCGCTATGGAGTGTGTTAACAATTTGATTGTATTCAATCACAGAATGTCGTTGTCTGCCTTGCGAAGTTTGGGATTACTTTGATAAAAATGATCTTACTAAATGATCCTGCAAAATTGAATTACTTTTTATCAAATGAATCCTATCTTAATATGAGTTATCGTAATGTCACAACCACAATGAGAAATCACATGAAATCCAAACACCAGTCGAGGAAAGACAGCTGTCCATCACTGCATTCACTTAATGTTATCAGACTGAGGAGATAACTTTCATCCGAGCATGTGAATATTATTGTTTTTCTCAACATTAACATGTGAAACAATTTAAACACGATAAACATAGGCCAAATCTAGCATATGTACGGTCTCGATTTGTAATTGCATGGTCTGCTTTTTTTCTGTTGGCTCTGCTTGAACTTGAATGCTTTTGTTCTTTACATATATCTTTATTCAACTAAAACATTGAGATATCTTTATTCAACTAAAACATTGAGATTTAACGTTTCGTTTTCCTTTCCAAAAACATTGTAACGAGTCAAAATGAACTGTAATTTAGCACATTTTTTCTTTTGTTTCGTTAATCTTTCAATATGACTCAAGTGAAATATATTTAGTGTAGATGCCTATACTCGTTTTTATGTAAGCCTATAGTTTTTCTGTTTTCTCCATTTGCGCTGCAGGTGCGTGTGATCTGTTGAATTCGTCTTACACTATCCTCAGATAAACTCTAAGGGCGGTGCATTGCCATTGCGACTTAGCTATGATGAGTTCACAGCTGAGCGGACATTTCACTCGTTGGCTTCAGCGTAACATTTGCATAGGCCGTACTACTGTAATTAGTGATTGGATGACAGCAAATTTTAAATATTAAATGGAACGATAAAATAACGTTATTACATTTTTTTTCATTTTCGTTCCTTGAACTGGTTCAGAGCTCTAGTTTGAACACAGTTGTGTGGCTGCAGTGTGTGAAAACAATCAGCCTATAATGGTAAAAATCCACCCACTAATTTTTTTCCCAAAAAATCATAAACCGTTTCTCCAAATGACCTGTTCCAGATTTCTCCCTATATACACGTCATACTAGGGAAAAGTCCCGCCGATTTGTGACGCTCTCTGCCTATTAGCATAGACACAGCCCTGAGTGAGAAGCAGCAGTCCGCCATTACTGTTTTCTTGCTGTAGCTGCTGGAGATACAATATCAGTGCCAAAGAGGCATTACAAGTGTTGTTGGGATGCACCAAGAACATAGGAGTCTCCATAGACCGCTGAGGACACGGTGGTTAAATTTCATCGTTGAAGGAAATGTCCCGGAAAAAAAAACAGAAAAGTCCTATATGTTTGTGCAAATCATTTTACACTGCATTGCCTCACAAATGAGGGTCAGTTCAGTGCTGGATTTTTACAAAGATTGCTTCTGAAAGAGGGATCGTTACCAACACTCCGTGTGCAAACGTCCAGACAAAGTAAGCATCACGCGTCATGTTTTGTTTTCCAAAAGAGCTTCTTGGCTCTCTGTAAGGCTAATGGTGCTAAAGCTACCATTGTCTCTGCCTGTTTTCACTGATGCTGCTTTCATGTGCTACCAGAATGATCGTAAATAAAAATGTGAAGTTGATTGCTTGAATTTGTCGAGTTCCTAATGTGACCGTATGCGAAGGCACCATGAGACCAGATATGTCGTTATTTTTATTGTGCCATGCTACAATGCCATGCTGTGTAATTCATAAATGCACATTTACTGCACAGTACAATCAGATGAGATCATGAAGCTCCACCCTCTTTTGAAAAGGGAGGCGGGAGCACCAGCTCATTGCACATACCCTTAAAGTGGCAATTTCAACAAGCTCTAAAAATTATCTGTGTGGTATTTTGAGGTAAAACTTCACATAGACACTCTGGGGACATCAGAGACTTATTTTACATCTTGTAAAAAGGGGCATAATAGGTCACCTTTAAATTATACAAAGACTGTGAACTGATACTAATTATGAATGTGAGAAAGTGCAACATGCTATATGACAGAATAAGTTCCTCCTCCTTAATAAAAAGAAGGCCAGTTGCCATTTGGTAAAATCTTTGCATCACTGCAGCGACCGCTTGAAGATCTGGTTGCAGTCAGTGCAGTCAAATAAGCTTTTTTTTTTGTAATGCTGTTTGAGCATAAGAAACAACTATTATGAGGCAGTTTGTTAGATTATTATTTTTTTTTTTGTTATATTGCTGCCATAGAACAGCTTCATTTTTTTTAAATGCGCAAATGTTGCTTTGCCATGGCCAAATAAAATCATAATTAATACAAAACAAACAAAAAAACCTGTGTGAGGATGGTAGCTAGTTAGTTTAAAAGAATGCATCACATCTAGCTTCAGCAAAAGCTAGCTTCTGCACTGTTTTAATTATCTTTCTTTCATTTTAATTCTCTTTTATCGAAAGACTATTGAAAGTAGACATTTTCCACTGAGAATACACAAGGTCTTAAATTAAACGCCAATGATTAATTTGCAGAAAGAAAGGCCCAGAGAATTAAAGTAATTACAATAAAAATGAGCGAGTAGTTCTTTCTTTTTCTTTCTTTCTTTCTTTCTTTCTTTCTTTCTTTCTTTCTTTCTTTCTTTCTTTCTTTCTTTCTTTCTTTCTTTCTTTCTTTCAACATTAGATCACTGACACCAGCTAAAATAAACTTTTCAGTAAATACCAAACCTCAGCTTTTATAATAAATTTAGATAAGATTACATATATTAAGTGTATATCAAATACATGGAAACGTAAACACTTTACAATAAGATTCCATTTGTTAGATAATATGACTTAACAATAAACAGTAGTTATATAACAATTATTCTTCTTGGGGTTAATTTCAAAATTTACTAATACATAAATCACAAGTTCAATCTTTTAAAATTATTTAATGCACAATGAACAAACATGAATGATCAAGTGTTTCTATTACATAACATTCACAAGCATTAATGAATGTTGTAAAAGTATATTGTTTACTCCTTGTAATATCTTACTAGATCTTACTCATGTTAGATAACATGTAGTCATTGTAAAGTCTATACAGCAGATAACATTTGTCTGTATTTTATTTAATCCAAACTGTTCCACTTATGCTAACGATTAGCTACGTATACGCTAATACGTAATGTTTATTTCAGTCCAACATTCAAATTACACTGTGTTCCAAATTATTATGCAAGTGACACATAATTATATACATATACATATACCTTGTATATCATTGCTCTTTTGTTGATTTTGATTGCTTCCATTGTCCTCATTTGTAAGTCGCTTTGGATAAAAGGGTCTGCTAAATCACTAAATGTAATGTAAATGTGACACATCTAAGGGTAAGGGGTTAAAAATGTAATTGAAACGTACCTGCTTGAACTCTTTCATTTGATCGTGGTTTTTTGTTAGTTTGATGCATTTGCCCCTCTTGAGGTCGCCACATCTTTATGAAGAGGATAGCTTTCGGATAGTGCATCAAGAACTGGGTTGACTGGGTACTCTGTACCACCGGTACTTAAGAAAACCTGGTAACATAATGTTTTTATTTTTTGGGACCAAAATACTGGGTCTTTTGGCAACACTACTGTATACAGCATAGAATTTTCCTGGTACACAAGTGGAGCATAGGTTGGTTAGTGCATGATGATTGAAATTGTGCAAATGGCCATAAGCTATTACCTAAATAAACTGCGAAAAGAAACATCATGGACGGATTGGTCCTGAGAGCGCTGCACGAGCTCACGCCACCATCTTCAGGACAGTTAAAGTGTTCAAATGATTCGTTTTATGAATGGCGGTGAAAATTTGAGATTGGTAGTGCTGTCATAAAATTCACAACGGTTGTGCTGTAATTATATAATAGGCCGTAGTGTAGCGCACTACATGTCTGCTGTTACAGTAATGTTTTAGTTGTGATTCACTGTTAGTGCTGCGCTTGGTTTGAGCCACTTTAATTTGCATTTGGGAACGCAACAGTCGTCATTAGAAACGTTTATAAATCATTCTAATATGCTGATTTGCATTTCTTAGTTTTGCTGCTGGAAATAATGATACCACTCAAACATTTGTATAAGATTTAAAAAAGAGAGCGAAACTAATAATTTTATTCATCGTACATGAAAGTGACAAAGTGAGTGAAGATATTTAAAAGGATTTATATTTAATAAATGCATTAACGAATTTAATTAATATATTTGATAAATCCAAATAAATGCTGTTCATTAAACTTTATATTTATCAAAAAATCCTGAAAAATAAAGTGCATCATCATTTCCACACAAAACATGGAAGCAGCAAAATGTTTTCAACATTGATAATCGGAAATGTTTGAGTCAAATAAATTGTAATGATTTCTAAAAGATCATGTGACACTGAAAACTGGAGTAATGATGAAGAAAATTCTGCTTTGCATAACAGGAATAACATTACATTTTATAATGTATTAAAACTGAAAACTTCTATTTTGTATTTGTAATATTTCACAATATTTTCTTTTTTTTTTTCTTTTTTTTTTGATCATAAATATAGCCTCATGAATAAATTCAGCCTTGATGAGCAGAAAATAGTTATTTCAAAATCATTAATAATTGTAACTGTTGGCAGGTACTTTAATAATAATTCTTAGGGGTGGGCGATATCTCAATATTTAAAATATATCGAGATATTTTTTAAACACGATATGGATTTTGACATATCGTATATATCAATATATTGTTTATTTAATTCTGATTCCGCCACTTTGCTTGTTGGTCTTCTCTGTGCTTGCTCGCCCCTGCCTCCTTGATTTTGTTCCCCCTCCCCTCGCGTTGAACATGGCGTCGTCTGCAACCAGACCTGAGGCTGCAGAACTAGTATAAAAAAAAGGACAACTGGCTCGATTATATGGAGATACCTCGGTTTTAAGGCGTCGGGCGAACAGCAGGCAGATGTCTACTGTAGGGCCCTATGATTTCCGCGATGCAGAAAACGTGGACGGAATCGCAGAATCCAGTCATAAGAACGGAATTTGCCAAATTTTAAATGAATCAAAAGTAGGTCATTGCACTCGCATCAAATCACGATATGGACTAATATCTGTAAATAATAATCCGGAAAAGTCTATTTAAATATGAATCCTGTATGTTCTGCGTGTCTGTGTTAATGAATGGCGCAGAAGCGCTTCTTCGTTTTATTATACACACTGAAGCGTGTGTGACGCTCGTGGTGATTTCAGCATCTGTCTTCTCACTAAATGAGGATGTGAACACATGAACAACATTTCCAGAACTGCACTGAGAGTCACTTCATGAGCATCTGACCATTTGATTTCAGTAAACCTAGCGTCATATCACATCATAGACTGTAGTATCACATACACAGAACCGTAACGGTAAACCCGTCAAAATAAAAGTATTTGCCAGAAATCTATTACTAGCCTATTGCTCAGCAGAATGTACATAGCCTACTACTACTACTACTACTACTACTACTACTACTAATATTAAAATGAAACGAACATAATTTAAGGAATAATCACACAACATTTCTTCCATGTTTTATTTTTAATAGTAAATCCCCTTTGTTTACCAAAAAATAAAGTTTGCTTAATTTTCAATAATTAAAAGATAAATTAAATGAATGTTTTATGCCTTCATTTGATAACCAGAAAAATGTGAATACACAGAATTTCAGAGGGGAAAAAACATTTCACATAAGGCTTTAAGAAAAATTTTTAACAAATTAAGTTGTTTTTATGCATTTAAATAATTATACTTGCTTAAACACAGAATTAGGTAACAATAAAACATATGGTGAAGAAAAAAATAAAACATTTCATAGGGCCCTAAACATGTAATATTTGGCATATTTGTTTTTACAGTAGTTTTTGGGGGGTTATTTTTCCTGTAAAGATATCGAGATATATATCTTATATCGAGATAAATATATCGAGATATATTTTTTGCTCCATATCGCCAAGCCCTAATAATTCTATATACTTTACTATTTACATTTAGTCATTTAGCAGACGCTTTTATCCAAAGCGACTTACATATGAGGACAATGGAAGCAATTAAAAACAACAAAAGAGCAATGAAATACAAGTGCTATAACAAGTCTCGGTTTGCTTAAACGCAGTACACGTAGCAAGGGCTTTTAAATAATATAATAAAAAGAAAACAGATAGAATAGAAAAAGAATAGAGCAAGCTAGTGTTAGAGATCTTTTTTCTAATTGTATAATAAATGAAAAGAAAATAGAATACAAAAAGATTAGAAAGGTAGTTTTTTTTTTTTACTAATATATATTATAGTACTATATTATGATATATTATATTGTTGTCATGATTATTAAATGCTGCTTTTTATTTTTTACAGGACAGTATGTATTTTTACAATATAAGATATCTTTTAATGTGCTAAAATATATATTTTTAATAATGAGTGCTGGGGGCTTGACTTGTTGGCATGGCTTGGGGGTGGTCAGATTTTCCTTCTTTTTTGTCTCTAGCTGATCACATGCCTGCTGCTGCTCACACTACGCTCCTGCTTGATGCTCACGGGTTGGTCCTGCTCCCAGTGTGAATGCACTCATTTGTTAACATGCACACCGAAAAAGACCCGGCCTCACTAACATGTATCTCTGCTCTTCCTATAATCACCATAATTAGGGGCCAAGCACCAAGGTTCAAAGGCACATATTGTATTTTACGTTTTATTTTTTAGTGGTGGTCCTTCTACTCTTGAGTCTATGGCTGTCCATAAAGGAAAGTTGTGAAATTTGGCACGAAGATAGAGGACAGTCTAAACATTAACCACAGCAAATTGCTGTGGTTAATGTTTAGACTGTCCTCTATCTTCGTGCCAAATCTTCACCTTAATACCTCTAGCGTCACCAATTTGCACTCATGTTTATGCTAATAACTTCGGAAACAAGGTCTGGAAACAAAATCATCCCCCCGATTCCTTTGCTCAAGTTGATTCGATTGCATCCTATGACATAATTTTCTGCCATGAAAATGTTCCCACCATTTCGAATTTTCTGAATCACCTACTTTTCCCAAACTCATCCTGGACTCTTTGTCCAATTTACACAAATCAAATCAGTTAGTTATCAGATCATGATGTTAACACCATTTCGAATTTTCTGAGTCACCTACTTTTAAAGTTATGAAATTTCACACACAGATAGAGGACCGTCTTAGCATGTAACCATAGCTGTTTCAAAGTCTCAAATGGTGTAGCGCCACCATCAGCTCAAAGTTGTTTTTGTTTAGGCTAATAACTTTTGAACCATACTTTTTTCCCCCCTCTGCTGTGAGACTATGGTGGGTAGACCCCAAGCCATAATAATAATAGTAATAGTAAAGATTATAGATGATTGATGAAAATAACTGATAATGTTTTATTATAAAAGGCAGAAATATATTGCCGTTGTAATAATTACACTGAGTATAAATTAATAGTTCATAATAAATGTTAATTTTACTTGGCACAAGTAAAATTACAGTCCTAAATTTTTAATTCCTTTACTTGCAAAAGTTAAACCATGGAGCTTTTTTTTTTTTTTTGGTGGAAAACTGTAGGAAGACTTATGTTTTTAGATATAGAACAGATATAGAAATGCGTCTTATTACAAATCTAGTAAATGCTGTAGACATCTGTTCAAATCATGCAGTTGGAGATGGAGTTTCTGATGCAGATGGAGTTTGCTGCATTAACTGCTAACCGAGCTGGAAACGCTGCAACCTCAGCCAATTTTAATTTTGTAGTAAAATGCTGTATTCAGTGCTTGATGCTTACTTTTTTCCCCCAAGGAACACATATGCTTGTAAGTTGAAAAATATAGGAGCGCAAAAACGAAAAGGTGGTATAAGGAGACATTATAAAGAGAATACAAAAGTTACAGAATGTTTTTAAATATTTCTGCTTTAATATAACTTAATAATTAAGTCATTATAGTCCTACTTTAAGCTGGATATATATTAGGCATGTGACGATATAAATTTCTCATATGATAATTGCTGAAGCTTTTATCATGGTATTATCACATATTGATTTAGGTTAGGGGGGAAAAAAAGTGTCAAAAAAAAAGTAAATAATAAAAAAATATTACTTTATATCTGGGTAGAAACAGCTTTGTGCAGTTTGCCTAACAAAATGCTGAATTTTTTTGTGGGATGTTTTGTGTGCAGAATGTGGATGATGATGCCAGTATTCATGATAAACTGCTGTGGGCCATTCACATGAGTGGGCTGGATGATCTGCTTAAATTTCTGGCGTGTGCTCAGAGTGAACAGCAATGGAGCTTCCACATCCTGGAAATCATCTCCCTCATGTTTCGAGATCAGGTGAGATATTTAAATAATATTTGTCACACAGAGTCTTTGCTCTTTAAAAGAGTAGTTCACACAACACAGAAAATATCTCTGCTCTGTTGGTTCATGCAGTGTAAGCTCTAAAAAGGACATGAAAAGCACTTGAAGGTAGTGAAACCTTTGATAGTGCTTTATATTGTTTAGTCTTTTATTGCATGTGCTGTTTGTTTGGGTTTCGTTTTGCAAAAAGTCTGAGGCGGTTTGTGTTGAACTTATCATTTACAAGTTTGGAGCACGTCTCCATCTTAGCAGCTCGGTCAACAAACTCTTCCTCTGCATATACTGTGAGTTTGGGTTGCTTAACGTTTATCTGGGAAAACAGTGTGTATTATCCCTCTATATTTATAACGTAAATCATTTACAAAACTATCCAAACACAGGAAAGTGCATCAACACATTTCTATTAAGCCTATGTGATTTGTTGGACATAGCGATTTCAAATAAGTTCAAACCCTTGCTCTGAATTTGCATGTGGCCAGATATTACATGGATTTAAACGTTGAATCACGCTGTAAAGTAAAGCATCACCCTCTGCAAGTATTTGTTATAATACATAATGTACATAAGTAGGTTATGTTTATATTATTTATAGGCATATTACATATTTTAACAGTGATGTTCAATAAACCCATGTTATTACTTTGTTTTGATACTTTATTTGAACAAATTATTATTGTCTCGTCATTAGTTTAATATATAAATGTAGTCAATATAAAGCCTGTTTTTCACTTAGGTCTATTTTTATTAATAAAAAATATCCGATTACACAGTTGTCAAAAATAATCAGTTTAGATTAGATTACTTGATAATCATTAGTTACGGCTCTAAATTAGTTAAATGTTTCAAAATACAACTACATTGTTTTGCTTTTTGCGATTAAAAGACAAATATTTTGTCAATGATAATTTCTTAAAAATAGTATTAAAATATTTTAACTCATTCTAGTGAACCAAGTATCTGTATTTTGTCTCATCTCATGAGCTAAGTGTATTGTCACACCCCTAGTGTCTACGTGCATGATATAGCTAATAATTTTACAAGTGTATGATGAAGCTTTTACTCTTCAGGTCATTCATATATTCCTTTAAACAATCACTTTGAATAAGGAAAGCGATACCTTTGCCATAGTTTCTTTTCAAGTTGCCACTAGTGGTCGGCCGATATATATCGCCAAGAACGATATATCGGCTGATATTTGGCATTTTTCAAATATCGGCATTGGCCGATAAGTTTTTCTGCTTGGAGAACTGCAGCACCAGAGCACACAGTGCTCACATTCTCCCTCTTCATTGTTTGCTGTCGTCGTTTAACAGTTCTGCCTAATACAGATAGAATTCTGTCTAATAATCAGATAGAACTGTTGAACAAATGAATAAAAAGGTATACAAAAAGTATTATAGTGATTGCTTTTATATTATTAGTAACAGAAAGGCAAACATTATAAGACTTTCTCGTTTGCTGTTAGCAATCAGCAAATATGCATATCATTTGAACAGATCTTTAAATGACTAATGAACATTTCATTTCCCAAACCTTACTAAGTCGAATCAAGCTGTGAAATCTTGTGAAGTGTCCATTTGTATATTGCCTGATTGCATGTGCTCTGCGAGATGGTTGATCCGTGTTAATTGAATCTGGACGGAAGAGGTCCGCTTCACTGGAGACATGCGATCAACTTTAAACTTGTGATTTCAAACTATGCTGATTAATGCATTTGCGCACTGTCATATTCATGTCATTATTACTGCATGCTGCTTGTAAAATGAGTGTTTCCTTGGCTTTAGTTGAAAAAATATAGAAAAAAAAGAGTTCATTTTCAAATTATTTCATGTTTCTCAAACAATTAAAATAAAAAAATGTACTTACATATATCACACTTTCTAGGGTTTGACTCGTGCAGATGGTGCTAGGAAGTGTAATAAAGGTTCAGAAATCATGATCACCAAAGAAACTTGCTAATGCCAAGTATTTTAATGAAAAAAGTTTCATTTTGGTCTGTGATCACTAGAGTGCTATTTTTTCACTTAGCGTTTTTCACGTTTTTAGTTGTGTAGTGTGGCCGAAGAACGTTTCTGAAATGCAGTGAAAATGCAAGTTTAGACGAGGATCGTTTTCATTGTAAAATGAATGCACTAATTTAAATGGCTTTAGTCATCTAGCAACCACTATAGCTAATTTTATTTATCTATTTTTATTTTTTTGCATCATTCAGAGATATTAATAGTTTTATTTTAGGAAAGGTTGGTAACCATTCACTTGCATTTTATGGACCTACAGAGCTGAAATATTTTTCTAAAAATCTTTGTCTGCCAAAGAAAATCAGTGATAAAGTCATCTGTGTTGGCATGAGAGTGAATACATTTGCATTTTTGGGTGAACTGTTTACGATTGCAAGTTCAATACATTTATGAGAATTACAAAAAATTTGGGAAACATGGATCCTTTCATCTAATAATCAGCTGTATGTTGTTTTTGACATGACTCTTGCAGACTTCTGAGCTTTTGGTGAATGCAGGACAGATGCGTTCAGCCCAGGAGAAACAGAAAGACATGCAGGAGCTGGAGTTACTGAGACAGAAAGAACTGGCAGAAAAACGCAGCCGCACACTATTGAGAGGTGCCAGGTGAGAGATGGTAATCATATTGGGTGTGGGTCAAGATGGTGGATTAATTTATGTATCAGTTGCTATTTTTTTTTTTATTTTATTTTTTTTATTTATTTTGCAGCCATGCTTTAAAGTGTCATGGAACACTAAACAACTTTATTTATTTATTTACTTGTTTATTTATTTGCTTGCAATTTTCTTTTTTACTGAAACATCAGGCATAATGAACAAGATGAGAAAGTATGTCAATATATACCATTTGCGTATAATATTTAACAGGGTGTATTCTTTGAATGATTTTGAAAGTTGACTCCAGGTACACCCACCTAAACGGTTTAAATATATCGCTTGACATTGCAGATAACATCTGAAGTAAAAATGAATTTACATACACATAACATAAAAACGAATCCAGTTTCTCTAAATTTCCTTCAAATTGGATGATTTTAGGTCAGCGGATTGCTGGAGACTCAATGGTGCTCTCTGCTGGTAGGGAATCGAACACTTCTGGTGGCTTCACAACCTGTTGGCAGTTTAGAACGTGATGAGCGACCATTTATATATATATATATATATATATATATATATATATATATATATATATATATATATATATATATATATATATATATATATAATATATATATATATATATATATATATATATATATTTTTTTTTTTTTACCTGCATGAATGGTCATGTGACCTGCATTTTTAGTTGTCTAGTGTGGACGAGGAATGTTTCTGAAACGCAGTGAAAATGCAAGTGTAGACGAGGATCAGTTTCATTTTAAAATGAAAATGCACTAGTGTAAACAGGGCTTTAGTCATCCAGCAACCACTATAGCTAATTTTTTATTTATTTTTTTGCATCATTCAGAGATATCATCTTGAAAAGCTTTCATCAATCATTATCAGGGATTTGATCTTTTATTTTTGCAATACCTAATTTTATTTCATTTAATGTTATTTCTGCATCACATAAAATTCGGTTTTAGCAAATCAATGATTGTTGCTTGTTCTTTACAAAGTTTCCACGGGTCCTTAAAAAGTCTTAAATTTTGTTGTATCCAATTTAAGGCCATAAGTCTTAAATGGTAGAAGTCTTGATTATGAGACCATAGATCAAGAGATCATAAATTTGTGGACAGAATGACTAGAATTGCTATATAGCTCTATTATTAATCTTCAAAAGGCATTAGTTTAATAAAATACACGAGCACTACACTTTTTAAGAAAGATGCGTTCCATTCGACCGCAAGTAGACTGCGAATTGGATTTCACAGGCTGTTCATCCATCTTTAGAGCTGGTCAGATGGTTTTTCGAAAAATCTATTTGCAGTTTGTAATGTAGCTATCCTTCAATGTAAACAGTCTGCAAAGCTGTTAATCAAAAAAGTGCATGATAAATAAAGATATTGTCTCTCAAAAGAAAGAGTAAACTCTGTATCGCCTTAACATGTCGTCCTATTTTCAAATCTTCCGCCTGTTACCTATATGAGTCACAAGGTAACACATTTGAATAATGCGAACACTCTGATCTGCCCGCGAACACTCTGACCTGCCCACAAACACTTCCGCTAGTTAGTGCGTTTACATCATATCGAGAAGACGCTGTGTTTTCAGCCTCACTGGGCATTCGAACACAGTTCCCACATGTGCATCTCAAATAAGTAAATAATAATAATAATGGATGCAATAAAACTTTTGTCACATCACATAAAGTACCACATACAAAGTTTAAACTTACCACTGAGAAACGTCCTGATCAAGTTGTGCTTGCGATGGAGTTTCCAGTGGAGCAACTGCATCGGTATCATCCTTGGGCTCAAAGTGATAAGGGAATATCGATGCCATTTTTGTAACCTTATAGTATCTTTGTTCACAAGTAACCCTCCGGAGCAAAAAATTAATTATGGTAATAGGCATTTCGTGTCTGACATGCATTTGTATACAGAAAGACCAGTCACAACAGACTTGGCCAGCAGACCAATCAGAGCAGAGTAGACTTATGGAAGGGAGGAGTTTACAGACCTTAAGCTCAGAACTGCTTCGAACAAATCAATTCGAAATCATTCAAAAATGATCATAATATTAAATGTATATTCTGAAAATATGACAATGTTTTCTGGCCTTAGATGCATTTAAACCTGTTGTAGGGGACTCCAACACAATATTAGGACACTTTAAAATACTATATGACCTGCTCTTTAAGTGAGATTCCAATCCGAAGGGAGCGAACATGTTCAGTTTGAAGGGCACTGCAAATGGCGTAGGGAATAAGGGAACATCGATACATCACTTCACAGGAAGTGGAGAGGGAAAATCAAAATTTGGTCACCGGTCCAGGCCAAGCATGCAGAAAATCTGCCTATTCCAGTCCCTGGCCAGTCAGTCGGTGCATCCCTATGTTTTAAACTCTTTTGCACTGATTAAAGACTGCAACTAATATCATTAAAGGTGCTATATGTAAGATTGACACAGAGTGATTGAACTAGGTATTGCAGTCAAAATTAAAAATATTGAAGAGGGATTTTTTTCACCTGGCCCTCCCTCCTCAGACTTGACGCACACGCAGTTTGCCGGATTGATGACACCAACAAGAACGAGTGCACTTGACGATGAATGAAATGAAATACACTGTTTTCCGCCAACTGGCAACCTGGGGTGCCAAAATACAGTTGGGTAAACTGGCAGTGGGCGGGTTTCACAAACCAAAACAGAGACAGATATTCCGGCCCGGAATGCACATTTTCAAAGGAGAATGACTGTAGCATTGTTTTTCAGATAAACAGGTATGTTAGCTTAGCATGTTTCTTAAATATCTGCAAACATATTATGGTATTTTTATGCTTTTCATAGTCTTTCATAGTCAAAAACATACAGCACCTTTAAGAAACAATTTTGAAAATGTATATCTTTTCATTTCACATTGTTTCGTATAGTTCCCACACATAAACCAACTAAAAGGGAAGTTGTGACCTAGTGGTTAGAGAGTTTGACTCCTAACACTAAGGTTATGGGTTTGAGTCTCAGGCCGGCAATACCACGACTGAGGTGCCCTTTTGCAAGGCACCGAACCCCCAGCTGCTCCCCGGGTGCCGCAGCATAAATGGCTGCCCACTGCTCCGGGTGTGTGTTCACAGTGTGTGTGTGTTTACTGCTGTGTGTAGGCACTTTGGATGGGTTAAATCAGGGTTATTCAGTTAGTTTCATTTGAATGAATGTAGAAACAACATAAAGATGGTATATTTTTAATATTTAATGACATCTCTTTACAAAGTCTTATTAACAATTTTTTTGATAATACTGCTGATGATGTCTCTAATAAACGCATGTTCCTCTCAATTTTAGCCATTAATTATAGCCATTCAGCATTAAAGTTTGTGTTATTTTTTTTAAACATTTATCTAGGCTCTGAAAATTAAAAAAAAAAAAAAAAATTAATTGAATGTAAAACAATCTTCACAAACTATGAATTTTATATGCATAAACTATATAGATTAATCTTTTTTCAAACAACAAAAGTTAATCAGCGACTAGAACAGTCGAGTGATTTCTTTTTCATTTCCGTGATTTCCATCAATGACAGACTTCAGCAAGTTTCACTTTAAAAGCAATGCTGTCTCTTTAAAATCTGATGTGCGTGAGGTATTTCTGACACATATCAGGTTTTCTCCCAGCTTTTTACGATTATTTTGGACTTTATAACTCATTTAAGGCATATTATTATTGTGTATTTTGACATAATTGTGTGTGTTTTTGTCATTTGAAGTGCTACTGGCACACTTGTCTGAAGCACTAGCCAGCATATATTTTCAGCCAAACGTGCAGACTTTCAAACTATACTGCATTTGATAATCACCTTCGTCCAGTCTGCGCTATTTCTGCGTTATGACCAATAACATTGTCTTAATACTCGTTTTAAACTAGAGTTGTGGATATCTCATAACTCCCTCTCACAAACTCTTGTCAACACTGCCATCTATTGATGTTGCGCTTTCTGGTAGATTTTAGTTGTTGCCAGGTTTTCACAAGAAAACCCGCCCAACGCTACTCAAAACAAGCCCAAAACTAGCCCAATCGCGTTTCGAGGGGGTCCCCAGTTAAAAATCAAATTTTTTTTGTGGGGTTCCCCTGCTTAAATTCACATTCCAGGGGATAAATACCATGTTATTGGAGTAGCTTCAAAATTTTTTTGTGGGGTTCAACTTTTTGAATCATTGTTAAAGTAGCCCAATTAAGCGGGAAAACCGCAGACTTGGCACTGTTGGCATCTCTTCCTTTTCTTCTTCGGCTGGCCCGGGCCAGTGTTGCCACCTTGTGGACAAATTAACTTAATTAGTGCAAACACAATTCAAGGCATATATGCGATCTGCACGTACTCTTCTAATTTTGTCTCTTGTTACCAGACACTCTCGTTTCCGTGGCTCCTATGTCATTCAAGGACTGAAGGCTATTGGGGAGAAAGATGTGATTTTTCACCAAGGACTTCACAATGTAAGTATCACTTTAAAACGTGAAAACTTTTTCAAATTGTAAAGGTCTACAAAAAAAAAAAAAACATTTGACCACCTCAGTTTTATTAACTTTTTTTTTTGTCTTAAATCTAAAGTTTAAGAACTATTCTCATGATGTGGGTAAGCCCACGAGGCGTGTACCTAAACGCAAACAGATGGCTCAAGACTCAGAGAACCAACGACGCTCAGCGTTGAATGTTCGTCTCTTCCTGCGTGAGTTCTGCATCGACTTTTTGGAGAACTGCTATAATCGACTTATGTACCTTGTGAAGGTGAATAAGACCACATCTATATCACTGAAACTCAAATGTCTCTGTCTAGATGAGTTTTCCCCATCATATACCTTGTTTTTTGAGCAGGAGGGGTTGATCCGTGAACGGGCCCAGCAGCATGATGAGACATACTATCTTTGGGCTATAACATTCTTCATGGCCTTTAACCGTCATCAGAACTTCAGACCGGATGTGGTGTCTGAGACCATATCCAACCGCACCTTTCATTTCATTGAGAAGAACATCACCAACTACTATGAGATGATGCTCACTGACCGGAAAGATGCCACATCATGGTCTCGCAGGTTGGATTTGTAATTTCTGATGGTTAAAGCTTTTTCTGAGAACTGTGAACTATGTTGTTGCTTAAATTGGAAAAAAGTGAACTGAACTGAGCAATAGGAAACTGCCTATTTGTCATTTGTGATTAAAAATTGCTATTAAAAAATTTCTTCTTTTTATTTTCCCCTAACATAACTTTCATGTAAGAAACTAAGTCTTGTTGAACCAATAAGAACCAACATCTTCATATTTGACCATTTAAAAAAAGTTAATATAGCTTAGTGAAGCAAAGCCCACTTAATATTAATGGTAATATTTTTTAGTGGTGTTTCAGTCGTTAATGTTAGTTAATGTATTAATTAACATGAACAAACAATAAACAATACATTTATTACTGTATTTATTAATCTTCGTTGATGTTAATGAAAATACAGTTATTCATTGTTAGTTCATGCTAATTCACAGTGCATTAACTAATGTTAACAAGCACAACTTTTGATTTGAATAATGCATGAGTAAATGTTGAAATTAACATTAACTAAGATTAATAAATGCTGTAGAAGGATTGTTCTTGCTTAGTTCATGTTAACTAAAGTAGTTAACTAACATTATCTAATGGAACCTTATTCTAAAGTATTACCATATTAATCGATTATTTTCTGTCTCCAGGATGCACTTGGCTCTGAAGGCGTATCAGGAACTGCTGCTGACAGTAAATGAAATGGATCGCTCAAAGGATGTAAACATCCAACACAGTTCCAATGTCATAAAGAGTACGTTTTTTTTTTTTCACTTTATTTTTTTACTTATCTCTCTCTGCTTATTTTAAAATAATAGATTTGATCATTGCCACAGTTAGAAATGTTTCTTTTTCCTCTGAGTTTCGTTTTAATATTAAGGTAGTATACCCATATTTCTGTTCCTCATCTGTCACTTGTTTGTTTTTGGTTGGTGCAGGTAATATCTTTTATCTGATGGAGTTCAGGGAGATTTTTCTGACTCTCCTACGTAAATATGATGAGCGAATGCAGCCACGCTCATTTCTCAGAGATCTGGTGGAGTCCACACATCTGTTTCTGAAGATGCTGGAGAGATTCTGCAAGGGTCGAAACAGTCTGGTAGTACAGGTGAGAACTGAGACTGAAGAAAGAAAGTCGTGACATTTGCCAGGTATGGTAACCCATACTCGGAATTGGTGCTCTGCATTTAACCCATGCAAGTGCACACACACAGCAGTGAGCAGGGAACACACACCCGGAGCAGTGGGCAGCCATTTTGCTCCAGCGTCCGGGGAGCAATTGGGGGTTCAGTTCATTTATGTATCTTACATGTACTAATCTACTGATCTATACTTTTATATAGCCTTTCAACTTTTCTCTCTTATTTTATCAAAATGTGCTTTTTACCTTGCCATCACTAACATTTTCAACACCATCAGACACCGAAAACACAAATTGATTTTCACTCACATTATGCAAGACCTATAAGAAGTATAGTAAACACTACTTTTTACCAATGCAGACAGGGGCCACAAAAAAAAAAAAAAAAAAAAAAAACCTTTCAATTTGTATAAATATATTTATTATAAAGATTTCCATCTGTGTTTCTTGAATTGGACTGTGTAATATAACTTTAACTTTATCTTTAACAGCAATCAAGATGTTTTTAACATTTCAAAACATTCTCATGTTAGCAGACAGATTACATTTTCACATATGACCAATAATTCCTCAACAAATAAAAATTGTAATGAAATATCCTCCAAAAATATAAAATATAATATATTAGGGATGTCCCGATACCACTTTTTCACTTCTGATACCGATGCCGCAGTTTTGGCTATTTGCCGATTCAGATATCAATCCGATATTTTTATTTTATTCTTGAACTAATAATAATAATAAAATAAATGGAAGCACTTTGCTCAATTAGCCACCTAAAAACATCTCACTCAAATGGAGAACAAATACTTCTCCAGTATATAGTCCACAACAACAGTTGATTATGAAAGACTGCCACACCATTATTCAAACACTACAAAAATAAATATAAATAAATAAATAAAAATACAGGTATTTCAGTACTTAAAGCTACCAACAGGTTTAAAGTTAAAACAATTTAAACAGCAGCATTCAGCATTGTAAACAAATAAATACAAAACTATCAACAAAAAGGCACTGAAAGACATGATTACATTCCAAATAAATAACATAACATTGACAAACAGTTTAAACCTTACCTTGAGCTTAAACAGTTTAAACCTCAACCTTGACCTCACTGACCTAGCAGCATTATTTTTAACACTTATAAAAATAAAAAATCACTTTCACAGGTGCCGTTTCTCTGTAACAAAGCTCTTGAACATGTTTTATGCTTGCTCAAATAACCATGAGGGGCAGATTCTTCTTCAGGAAGATTAGTTTTTCAGCGGTCTCCGACGTCAGCCTGCTCCTCCTTTCATCAATAACATTTGAGGCTGTGCTAAAGAGCCTCTCACTCTCTACACTTGGGCTGGGAGCACAGATCAACTTAGCTGCCGTGGCTGCCAGGGAGGGCAGTCTAAGGGATTGTCCGACCGTGGAATATTTGCCTCACTGAGGTAGGTCTCCACTTAAATTTGTGCACTTGTGGTTATCTTAGGAACAGGTAATACTTGGCTCTCCTCCAGGATTTCATGAAAGATGCTGCCAAGGCTGCTGGTAATTGTGCCTAACGCCTCCATCCGTGGAGTTTTGATTCATGTTTTCCTCTCCAATCAGTGCCTTTGAAACGCAAATTGTCCAAACCGTGGATAACTCCAGCTATCATAAAGTCCCTGAAAATCAAAAATAGATTATATAAAAAATGTCTTCTTTGTCCTACTCCATTTAATCTGTTGCAATTTAAAAAATACAGAAACAGATTAAATCATGATATAAGAGGAGCAAAAACCCACTATTACAATAAGAAATTAGTTGAACATAAAAATAATGCAGCTTCCTTGTGGAGAACAATCAATTGTATTCTCAACAAAAAAATTCTAAAAAGCAGTTACCAAATGCATTTAAGATTGGCGATACTATTGTTTCAGATTCGCAATTAATTGCTTAAAGATTTAATGCCTTTTTTTCTGATGTAGGTCCAACATTAGCTTCTAAAATTCCATCTAGTCATTTTGGACCACTAGAATATATGAATTTGCCAATTTCTGAGGCTTTTAACTTTACATCGGTTACCGAAGAAGAGATCAGAGATATAATTATCAATTTAAAAGACTGTTCACCCGGACATGATATGATTGAAAGTAAATTATTAAAAGTTATTTACCCTGATATCATTATGCCATTACTCCATATTTTTAATCTTTCCCTAGACCAAGGAATTGTGCCTGTAGAGTTGAAAATGGCAAAAATTACACCAGTTTATAGATCATGCTATTTTTAACAATTATAGACCAATTTCTGTGTTATCAGTCCTGTCCAAAATTATTGAAAAACTTGTTTATGCAAGACTAATCCAACATTTGGACAAAAATAATATTTTATATGTACACCAATATGGTTTTAGGAAACACCATTCCACTTATATGGCACTTGTCCATTTTTTGACTGAGCTGTACAAAGCAAAAGATAGAAAACTATAGGTATTTTTTTGGATCTCTCAAAAGCATTTGATACCGTTAACCATTTCATTCTGTTAAAAAAAACTTTCGTATTACAGTATACGGAATAAATCACTACTCTTGGTTCACTAGTTATTTTTCAGATCGGTATCAAACTGTCAACTATAATGGGACAGAATCCCCTGCCCTTCCTCTACAGTGTGGTTTACCACAGGGATCCATCTTGGGTCCCTTGTTATTTTTATTATATGTTAATGACCTCCCAAATGTCTCCAATAAACTCTCTAAAATTTTATTTGCAGACGATACAAGTGTATTTTACTACCATAAAAACCCTGAAATTTTAATAAAAGTAGTTAATGAAGAACTTGATAAGTTATCTACTTGGTTCAAGTCAAACAAACTGTCACTAAACATAAAAAAAAAGTTATATATTGTTATATATATAAAAATTTTATATTGTTCGGTACCAAGTCTGATTCACTTAATTCCTCAATGAAAATTCAAATTGATGATATCTCCATTAACAATGTTAGATCTGCTCGTTTCCTCGGTGTTATACTAGATGACTCTTTATCTTGGAAACCACACATTAGTGCCACAAGTACAAAAATATCCAAAGTAGTTGGTATATTAGGTAAAATACGGCACCTGATTAACAAAAAGTTTCAGTCATGTTGTATTACTCAATGTTGTACCCATATATAAATTACTGCAATGTTGGGCTAGTACCCACCCAACTAAACTGGAATCTATTTTTCGACTTCAGAAGCGAGCTTTAAGAATAATATTTTGTGTAAATCGTAGTCACCCTTCCCAATCACTGTTTACTCAGGCAAGTATTCTTACTGTTTATCAAGTAAATCAACTTCAAATTGCTTTATTCGTTTATAGTTCTATAACAGTTATTTCCCCAGCATCTTTGTAATATTTTTATTTTTAATAATGAATTTCATCAGTATCCAACTCGTAGTGGTTGTCTTATCAGGCCTCCCTACTCTCGTACGACTCAAACACAGTTTAGTGTATTATATAGAGGGTCAAAGGTATGGAACAGTCTTCCCACATCACTTATTGAGGTTTCTAAAGAACAGTTTAAACAGAGAGTAAAATTGTTATTAAGTTGTTTGAATTTTCCTTATGGGTTTGTGTATTAATCCCAATTTTACACTGTTTGATAAAATGTTTTAGAATATGTTTTTAATTTATTAATAAAATTTTCTATGGATATTGCCACCAATTAAGCCCCTTGAGGGTTTTTCGACAATTCTCCATCACATTTTTTTGTGAAAGGTATAATATTGTGTTTTATGCTTTGGTAGTGAAAATAAAATAAATCAAATCAAGTGTAAAATTCTGACAAAATCTGATTTCTTGATGATTTTATATTTTATATTAGTGTTTTTATCATTTTAAAATATAGAGAAAAAGTAGAAATTGATGACTAATAAGCCAATAAGTGCTGCTCTGCTGCTGTCTACTGGTTATAATTGTGATTTGATGTATTTTTTTTTTTACATTTTACTGGAAATAGTTGTTTGAAATGCTTGAAAGTCATTGAAAATTGCTTGAATTTCTCTCTCAAAAGGTTGTACAAATGCTGAAATGTAATGCATTCGTCTACCACAACACCATGGTTACAGTTTATAACAGATTTCTCTGCAGAATTTGAATGCTTCTCAGTAAATCTCACAGCAACCTTGTCATTGTGCGGCGAATTCAAACCCTTCTCACTGGATCTCGCAGCACTGTTGCATCTGTGCAGTAACAGCGTCACAAAATCAACTTTGGCTCCCGATTAAAGCTCGGACAAGATTGTTTGCGTCACTGAAACGTAGCATGGTTTAGTTTCGCTGTTTATGCGTTTGATGTTTTCTTTGCGCAAAAGAAATGGCAGCGCGTATGAGTTGGGCAACGCGGTAGTTGCACCAGTGTGACTGCTCACAAAAATTGGTCGCACCGGCAGAAAAAATGGTCACAAAATGTGCCCATTTGGTTGCAGTCTGGAGCCCTGTATAGGGCCCTCCAATCGAATCGGATCGTGAGTTGAGTGAATCGTTACATCCCTACACAGCACGTTTACATGTTTAAAAAAAAAAAAAAGAACAACAGATGTTTACAAATCTCTATCTTTCTATCTATCATTTATTTTTTGTTTTGGTAGTAGTGTTGAAATTTGAAATTTTACTTCCAAGGATTGTACAAAAAATATATTTGTTTTTGTGATGTTTAGAAAAAAAGAGTGAAACGAAGGAAACGTAGCCAGAAGACCCTTCAGACAGAACCCACACCTGAAGACCTGGAGCAGACATGGCAAATTGTGTCTCAAGAACTCAGAGAATCTGGCTTTCAGGTAAGTTATAGAAAATCAGTAACAGAAAGAAAAAGGGGATGATATTTAGGGGTATTTTCTCCTGATAGCCCCGAAAAGAGAGCATCGTTTTGAGCAGTACAGATAAGAGCAATACATCAATCGAAATCTGTGTCTCTTTTTTTTGTATACAGACATAATAACAACAAAAACTCTTATAAAATAAAGATAACAAACAAGGAGTGCTGTCTGCAGCCTTTGTCTGCGCTGATCTTCAGTTACAGGTCATTAAAAGAACTGTAACTCCGTGAATACTCAACGAAGAGACATGAGAGAGAATCTATAGAAAGCCTGACATGTCTACTTTTTTAAACTAAACAAGTGCTGCTGAAAACAAATATTCTGTGATAAAGTATCCATATGAAAAACAACGCGATGTCCGTTTTTCACGTCTCCCTTCATTTTTCTTCTAATGCGACCACGCCCCCCGCGCCGAGCGCGCTTTTGGAGAACAAATGTTTCACTTAAGCGCGCGGCTTTTGAATACGCCCACACAACAGAAACAACGCAGCGAACTGTTCTTCAAGTTTTTTTTATTTTTACTGTTTGCTTCGCGATGAGAGGAATAAGAGATAATTCACCCCAAAAATATGTGATGTGGTGAGGATTTGAGATTTGGATTTCCTCAGAAACAAGAATGAAGCACTTTACTCAGCAGAGATCATAAACATGAGTAAGTCTCTTTTTTATTTATTTACATACTTGTACTTGACGGGTTTTACAGTAAACATTTTACTAGTTAGACTTTTCCCAAAGACTTTTTCCAAACTACAATTCTGACTAAATGTAATCAAGTGAAATATTATGAAGTTTCAATATAATACTATACCATTCAAAATGTAACAATAAATGTAACTGTAACAAAATGTAACAATTGCTTTCTTTCAATTTTATCCCCCTAAAAAACCTGAAAAAAAAATTCTCAGCTCTTTTCAACATAAATAATAATAATAATAATAATGATAATAATACAATGTTTTTTTTTTTTTTTTTTTGTAGAAAATAAGATTGTTAAAGGATTTCTGAAGGATAGTGTGATGGAGTAATGATGCAAAAAATTCAGTTTGTGATCAGTTTTGATTGTCCCTAATACACTGTTTAACTGCACTCACAAGTGAATATTAAATTATGTTGTGGGATAATTAAATATATTCTAAATAAACTACAAACATAAAATTATATACATTTATTTGGTGACACAGCTGACTGAATGGCTCATTATGCAGCTCATTATGCAGCCTTTGTCTTCTCAGGTGTGAATTCATGATAGTTGACGCCTACTCGCATATGACTTTTACCAACAAAAAAAAGTGTCTTAGAAAATTTAAATCAATATATTGTTTTCTGTAAGTGAGTAAACAAGATGATTTTCACATCATTTAGAAAAAAAAAAATTCTAGGCTACAAGCTCCAGTTCTCAAAATTCCTTGGGAACCAATTTTCTGTATGTGTTTTATTGCCTTTTTCAAGTGATTTAACATTTTTAGTTTTCACTAACCACGCATACATTTTTTTTTCTCAAAAAACACACAATCATGTACATACATGCTGCTCACATATTATTATAGCCTAGTTTGTGCTGATTACAGTGAGATTAGACTTTAGCCATTTAGATATTATAAGAAACTGAAAAAAAAGCACAAATGTCAGGGCATGACAAAACTTCTCCAGGCCCCAAAAATTAGACTGAGCAGTGGGTTTATGATAAATGTGCATAAATACATAGTGGAAACTGTAAAAAATATGTAATTTTAAAGGGATAGGGAAATGTGACTTACTGTTATATTTGGGACATGGACTATCTATGATAAATGTGCATAATAGTGACTGTAAAATATGTATTTTAGGGATGGAAATGACTTATTTATATTTGGGACATGGTAATTGCGCCAATTAAAAGGATGTAAAAGTTGTCATTATTTTACCTTCCATGATCATTCACACTTGATCTGGTGCAGTACTGAGACTATCAAATCAAGCACTTCGTAATCACAGGTAAACTGTCTGATCAGTCAGATGTTTGTCATGAGAAGTGTTCCACAAAACAGCTATGGTTTGCAGAGAGTTATAAGAGTTGATGTTACAAATACATCTTTTGAATATAGTATGTGAACTCATTGCCCCGTAAGCTGGGAGAGCTTAGTTTTCCCTCCTCAATAAGTTTTGTCAGTTGTTTTGTTTATTGGTCTAATTCTTGTTTCTTGGGTTGCATTGGTTAGTCACTCAGTTAATTATCTTGTGCTTCGTTCCCACCCTTCTGAATTATGTTGTATTGATAAGGATCTGTCACAAAGTGGATCTGTTTAGTTGTGCTATCTTACAATCAATATAGGCCTATAGTAAATGTAAGTTAAAGTGTCGCTGATGTAACTGGTTAAAATTTGGAGTGGCGATGAGGTCTTAAAATGTATGGAAAGAGTCTTAAAATAGTCTTGCAAAACCCAGAGCACTAATTGTGAGGGTGATGTCTCATTACAGGGAGGCTTCAGGTGGTTCTAGTTCTGAAAGCAAGACAGAGGAGGAGGAAAACACAAGAGAAATTAAGTGATGCTCCATTGCATATCAGCAGGGCTTAAAGTTCTCCGGCACCATGCCGGATCTCCGGTTCTGTAGGGATAAAAAAAAAAGATAGTTGTCCTACATTTAAAAACACTTGTTGATACCGAGCGGCAACCTCGTGCTCTTTCTCGTGAAGCCAATAAGGAAGTGACTAAAACTGTAATTCATCGACTGGCCGCTTGAGGCTACTGCAGAAGGGAGTCAGTCCCATAGACTCCCCATGTTAAAATGCCCAACTTTACAGCAGAAAAAACATGTTTACAGCCTGGTGCAAAAAAATATTTTGGTCTATATAGCTAATTTTGCCCTTCATGACAACTGTGAGTGGGGTGAATTTTTTATAACTCATCTGTTTAAATTATATTAACCCTTAAAGTTCTGCATAATTAAGGGCGTGGCCACGTGAGTGACAGGTGGATTGCCGCTGCTGACAATGCCATAGCACTAGGTGGGCGTGGCTTCAGCAACCAGCTCCCGCCTTTTTGCCCATTTTCGATTATCCAGGAGAGTCGCGCAGTGACGCGTTGCCAAGATGGCGATGGCCCGCTCTGCACACTTTGTGCTTCAAAACCGCTCTTGAGGAGTCTATGGGTGACGTCACGGACAGTCTATGGTTGATACACAGCTTTCACTCTCAACCAAACTACCATGACCAGCCAATCAGAAGTTTTTGCTCTTAACACGAGATGTGCATAATAGTAGGCTATCCAGCTGTAGAGTCGCAGCTGATGAATGGAAAAGAAGCCTGGGTCTAGAGTGAGACACACTGAAAAAGCTGCAAGGCACAATGATCAAAGATTTTCATCTAGCGTCATATTTACATAGAAAAGCTATTTTAAAAAGCAGCAGAGCTCAACAGCAGCTCAGAGTAATCACGTCATCTCCATAAAACGATCTGATTGCCAGAATGCATTTACCTGTATTTTTTAAAAGGTCCTGTTCACACATGATCTCCTAACGGTAATTTACCAGTAAAGACTGTATGTGTGAAAGGGGCTAAACTCTTTCTCTGCATATGCAGTGAGTTTGGGTTGCTTAACGTTCATCTGGGAAAACTCACTTGATTTGTAACGTTAATCATTTAAACCTATGTCAACACAGGAGAATACATTAACATGTTTCTAAATATGCAATTTATTGTACATCATGATTTCAAAATGTGGTCAGATATTAAAATGGATTTAAGCGTCATTGAATCACATGAAACATCACCAGGCCATTGGCGCCCTCTGCAGGTATTTGTTATTATATAAGCATATTACATGTATTAATGTATTTAACAGTGTTGCTCAATGAAACAATGTACTTGGTTTTGATACTTTATTTGAGGCCAATTATTATTGCCTCTTCACTATTTTATATATAAATATAGTCATATTAAAGCCTGTTTTGACTTATCAGATTATAAAATATCAGATTATTCACTTAGTAATAATCAGTAGATTACTTGATTAGCAAAATAAGCATTAGTTAATCCCTAGATTAGTTAAAACATTTCAAAATGCAATTGCATTTTTACTTTTTGTGATTAAAAGACAAAAAGTAAAATATAAAATAATATAATAATTAAAACTTTCAAATATTTTGTCATTTGAAAGTTTCTTAAAGTATTGAAACGTTGTCTCATTCTAGTGAACCAAGTATCTGCATTTTGTCTCAACTAAGTGCATTGTCACACCCCTATTGTTTCCAATATATTTCCAAGGGTATGATATAGCTTTCATTCTTCAGGTCAATCATATGTTCATGAGAGGGGAAAAAAAACTGTTTGAATAAGGAAAGCGATAAATTTGCAATAGTATCTTTTCCAATGTTGAAGTTGCCACAGTCATTGCATTCTTTGGATATGCTGCATTTTATTTGTACAATTTTGTTTTATTAGTTTATTTATTAGAATTTGAAAGATAATAACAATATTGATTGATAAGTGAGATCTTATTTTAGTCCTTGAAAACCAAAAAAGTAGTGAAAGTTCTTGAATTTTATTTAGCAGTATCTGTACGAACCCGGTTTAAGTTACCAGTTCTTGAACCATTTTAATGTTTTTTTTGTTGTTGTTGTTAATTGAACTGAACTGTAGTTTTCTGTAGTAAACTGGCAGATACGTTACTAGTTAGTTTAAAGGAAAATCATTTTCAAATAATAATCTGTTTTTTTTTTTGTTTTTTTTATAAATAACCCTGTGTATGTGTCCGCCCCCACAATCCCCAACCCCCGGAAATACGTCCCCAATTCAGTTGTCTGAAGGAGACATAAACAGGCAGGCTAAAGGCATGACAAGGTGACGCACTGACTCGTTCCCTTTTGGGGAACTATGGTTACATGGGTAACCCAAGACATTCCCCTTCTAGGGAACGCAACGCTGCATCCCTCTAGTGGACACTTTGGGGAATTAAATCCAATCACACCATGTGGAGATGCATGCCAGCCCTGCCTGGTGGGAGCACCAAAGGAAGTGATATACCAAACTCTCCTAAGAAAGGGGCCAAGCCACTGACATCCTAGGCCGCTTACATAAGCTGGCCGAAATGAGGGAACCGAATCCAGGTAAACACACACACAGCTATCCTCAGATAGCTATGCTATGTGAACAATACTACCCTAAATACACAAGACCACAAGGGGCTGAAATTAAGCCTCTAGATGAATCCAAGAGATGCTACTGAATCTCAAATGGACCGGAGCGAGCAGGTGAGCTAACACGGCTACCTTCAGATAGTTATGTCCTCAGGAACTTACGATGGCTTGTAGACCAAAACACAGCTCGCCTAGATAGCCAGAAAGCCTTCCTGCAGGCTGCCCAGACCACACAGAGTGTGCTATCTACTTACAACCCTGTTAGGGAGGTATAGCACTGTCTAGGCAAGAGCTCAAGGAAGCCGCTGCTCAAAGACCCTAGGAAGGGGAGCAGCCACCGAGCTGGCACATAGATATCCTCAGATAACTATGTATATATGAAGAGGCCACCCAATGTGGACCAGCTGAAATCACCCAGACCACAGAGAGTGGGCTATCTACTTACAACCCTAGCAGAAGAGACAGCACTGTCTAGGAGAGGGCTCAAGGAGACCTACAAACAGTAGTCAGCCCCACAGGCTAGCAAACTATTGTGTTAATTGACCAGAAGCTCACAAGAGGAAGATTCGGACCATCAGTAAATGATTTAACAAGGCGAAACATAACATCATTAGTCCAAAATCGGAGCCTGATGTAAGCAGCATCCAAAAAACACAGAGGGAGGTGGGGGAAAGAGAATCAAGCAGCGCCAGCATCAGAACACAAACAAGTGCTGCATTTCTTAACTAGCACATCCCTGAGGTCTTATTTCCCTCTGTCAGCATTAGCCTTCCCCAGCCGACTCCTAGAAGGAGGAGGGGTGTGGTTAGCAACACTAATCTTTTGATCTTGTCTGTGAACCTCAGCTCCAGACAGATTCTCCCACTTAAGCCGCGTTTCCACCGCAGGAACTTTACCCAGGAACTAGGGACTTTGGGCTGGTACTCGGTGTGTTTCCACCGCAGGAACCAGGAACTAAATAAAGTTCCGGGTAAAAAAAAAAGCCCCTTAGAAAGTCCCTGCTGGCGAGGTATTACTTTTTCAAAGTGCTGCAATTTTCGGGGCGGGACTTGGGCGCTAAACATGCTGATTGGTTGAGTTCACGCAGCACTGTGATTTCAACCACCATTTATTCGGATCATTTTCAAAATATTTCTGTTATTATGTCATAATGTAATTTTAATAGTATTTCAGACGAGAATATAGTTGTTTAAAACTCAAATCTGTGGTTTATTTATAAAAACAGCGCCTATTTAAAAATGTGTTTCAACTATTTCGGAGACTGTCAGCTCCACGCGATCAGCGGGAGCTCAGTGATCATGTATCCGCGGAGAGCAGCCTCACCTCGGCTAGTCCTTCTGATATGTGCCCAGGGTGTCCGCGGGTCCTTAAAAAGTCTTAAAATGTCTTAAATAATGTTTTCCAAATATAAGACCTTAAAAAGTCTTAAAATGTCTTAAATTCAGATTCTTTTGGTCACATTGCCACTAATATATTAAGTCTGATGGACCTAATGACTGTTTACAATCATTGGACAGACCGAAGATTTTTTTCTTCCCCGCGGTAAGTTACTGCGTCATCAGAGAATTGCAGTATGTTAGCAGAATACAGAATACAAGTTCGCGCTGAGGCTCACTCTGTTTGTCTGTTTGTCTCTTTGTGAGAGACTTCAGAACAAATGAGTGTGACGGCCAACACATAAAATCAGGAGAAACTAAAATTGTTTAGTTTATTCATAACATGATATAGTTAAGTAATACCAGGAAACGTGAGCTATTTTGCTCAATATTCTGACAACACAAAAAAACATTCAAAGCACGCATTACGTTAAGTCTAGTGCGCTTGCGCATTTACAGTGCATTCTTTCAAGATTACTATATACAAATGTAATAATGATTTTTTTTTTTTTTTTTTTTTTTTTTTTACAACAGTTCAATAAACTTGAGGTTTTATTAAGAGACTTACGTTTTAGACACCATATCGCCTGTTTATGCAATATTTCGCCAACAAAATAATTCCAAACAAATCCACAGCGCTGTTTTGCGTCTTTGAGAAACATTACAGCGTTGCCATTTTGTTCCTGAATGAATCACACTTTTAATTGATTCGGTTCAATCGCAATGGCTCACTTATTAACAGTGACTTTCTGCCACCTGCTGGCGGTTTTAATTTCACATTTAAAGTATCTTTTCTTTTCTTTTATTATTATTTTAAATATCAGTATTCAATGTTTTGTTTAATATATCAGATTATTTAAGCATTTGTATACATGTTTTGCATTAAACAGTATGTAAATACTTCTAAATGCCACTTCAGGTGCAGCTCATGTTTGGATTTTAAAGAGGAATTTTGTTGATACTGATTTCATTTGCTTAATAACAGCCCAAATGTCTTATTATTCTAATTCACTGATTAAATGTAAGATTTTGACTCAAAAGATAATGCACAGTTATAGAAAAAATGGCTTTATAAAGGTAAAATGCCCATAAATGGTAAAAATCAATTTAAACTTATTAGAAAAGATTAATTTCTATTTGATCACCACACAGAATATGAAGAATATCAAAAACTTTAGGAGTCAGCTGTCCACCAAAGTCCTTAAGATACCAGCGTGATAACACACTCAATCAGTTGAATGAATGATTCAGTGACTCACTCATTAAGTGACTTACCGCCTGCACTTACTGGTAGTTTAGTTGAGAAGTATGTTGGAAAGTATGCATTTTCCCCTCAACCTTTCTTATTTGTATATTCATAAATGCATTTTAAACATTAATCTAATAACATTATTTATTGCAGTTGTAATTATTTTTATTTGCAGTGTAAATTATTTAATCTGCCTTGTAGCAGCCCTATAGTGTATATTGAATTTATTGATAAATTGTAATAATTTGACATGAAATATGATGCATACATCTAAAAAGGTTAAACATAGGCTTTTGTAAAGGTAAATAAATATGCAGATTTAAGTATGTAAAAGCTGATAGAACAGAACACTGATGAAAATATTGCTTCAGAATAAATTGTTTACTCCACCAAAAATCTCAGTAATGTAGTTATTTTGCAGGGATATTTTGTATGGAATATTGTCTGCTGACATTAAAAGTTTACTGTGTATCGTAGTAATAAATATCATTTATTACAGCAATGATATTTTGTTTTCTTTTTAATTTAAACACATTAAATATTACATATATGAATGTAATAAAAATGTGTATGTACATTACAGGTTTAGGTCTTAAATTTCATATAAGGTGGTATTAAAAAGGTCTTAAAAAGTCTTAAATTTAACTGGTTCATGTCTGTAGAAACCCTGGTGCCGCTGGCTCTGATGTCTCTTTAGTGGTTATACATAAAATATAATTCGTTTTGAGTAAATCTAACAGGTAATCTTTGGTCTGTATTCAACTTATCTATATGTTAAAATGAAAATAAAAAGGCAAATTGATATAATATTTCGTTTCATTGTAATGGCTGTATATATACACATTTCCCTAAACTAAGCACATTTCTGTGGCTATTATTGTCTTCAAATGAAAATGAAAGGAGGCAGTGGTATTTGATATCCTATTTCGTTTTATTGTAAATATACATTGAGGAAAATTGCAGTAGCCAAGGCGAGCTGACTGATGTTATCAAGTACGCTGCTGTTTGCAGAATTACCGGATTTGTGTCATCGCGGTCATCACACTCCCGAGTCAAATGCGCAAAGTCCAAACTACCGAGGATGCAAGTCCAAAATCAGCGTACTTTGTATTGAGAAACGCGCGCAGACCTACGTCACCAGACTATTTGCCTAATCTTCTCGGTACTTTTCTCTTTCTTCCGGATGGCCGCAAGATTAATCCAAAGGTGTCTCTCCATAGCCACCATCGCTGCCATTGAACTTCCAGTGGCAGCAGCAGTCTGCTTTGTGGCATGGAGAGTCAGATTTGTGGTGCACCACAGCTCTTTAACTGCCTCAGGGGGCAAACCTCTGCCTTCATCCGAATCCTTAAGCAGATCAGCCTGATAAGCTTGTAACACCGCCATGGTGTGCAAAGCTCCACTAGCCTGGCCCACTGCCACATACGCCCTGTCATTCAAGGCAGGAGTCTTTAAAGATGACTCAACAAGAGGCATCTTCATATCCACGCTCATCCACATTCTCAAGATTAGCATAGTCGGCATGTTGAAAGAGGTGCAGCTGAAAGGACTATGGTTTCCCCCAGGATTTAGAAATCTCCGGGAGATCTGGGAGAAACGGAAGACTCATGGGGACGAGAAGATCATGACCGGCCAAAAAACGCTCATCTAGATGGCCAGTTTAGGCAAATCTTGAGTCCCAAGCAAGAGAGACGCTTAGAAGCGTGATCCATTACATCCAGAATATCCCAGTATGCGTGGCTGGGAGTTGCTGATGTCGATTCAGTGCTCACACTATCATCATCAACACCAGCCACATCAACTTCTTCATCGCCATGCTGACTAGAAGAGCCCAGCAGTGTGCTGTTGGATTCTGAGGATTCTAATGTAAAAACGTCTGGATCGCAATGCACGCTTGAGCCCATGGTAGGAGTTTTTGAGAGAGAGACACCTTTCTTGAACTTCTCAGAGAGCTCCACCCGCATCCCCCATGAGCTGAGTTTCCACTGTGCCTTGGCAGCGGCGGGACCCAACCTGCAAGTTGCAGATGGTTGCCACTTCTAACTCGAAAAAAAAGCGACAATCGTGATAGGAGCTTATGCATCATAAATTTCTCACAATGCATGTTTTTGGAGCCCTCAACCACCGAACGCGCGTGCTCCACACCAGGCACATAACATACATGTCCTCAGGTGTCAGAAACCTAGGACACGGAGGCACACACTTCTTGAAATGCTGATCTGGGTTAACTGACATTGTACACACTGCTACAACAGATGGCCCCTGAAGACAACACAAACTGGGTACGTATTTAGCAGGTGCCCTTTTATACTTCCGGGCACCTGCCTATGATGTCACGGGCCACGTGGACCAATAGATTGCTGTTGTTTCACACGTGCTTCAGACACTGGTCACCCTGGAGGCATTCCCCAAAGTGTCCATTAGAGGGACACTTTGAGTTCCCATGTTGAGTTCCTTAGAAGGGGAACTTCCGGTCTTACGGTCTAGGATCTAAAGCATCCTGCCCCCAACACTATGAATAGACGCTGAAACTGCGGGTGAAATAGGTCACTTGTTCACAGAATTAGTATTTTTTTTGTATGGCATTATATGGGGTATATGAAACGATTCAAACAGTGTAAATATGCTTTCCAATGGGTCATTGGGCGATTTGGATCAGATTGGAAGTAGAAATGGTTAGACACATGGCACTAACGAGTAGAAGAGATAACACTTATGATGTACGCATGGTTTTTACATTCAAAAACATTAATATCAATAAGTAATAAGCTATTTTCTACCCTGGTCTTGAGGCCGGCTCGAGAAATGTTTTTATTGGCATGTCGCATTGAAGACTTGAAAGTAAACACCCACTATGCTATGATTGGATAATAGTTTTGCATAGTAAACAAATTTTCTGTTAGCCTGTTTGACAAGGTACGTCCTTCATAGTTGGAGCCTTCTGTGACTTTGGTTAGACACATACACATAATTAGGACATATCAAACGATCTTTAACAAACCAGTAGTGACACATAGTATAAATATTTTTTTTGCTCTCAGAAATGTGCTGTGTTATTCCTGTTGGATCCAATTTAGATGGCACACCATTGCTTTTTGATCTCGGTCTCTGCAAATCTAGCGTTGACCCTGTGTCTTGTTTACAAAGGAATCTGGTGAAATGAAGCTCAATGTTTTACTCACCTCTGGCTTGCTTAGTTGGGGACACTTGATTTCCAGCGAGATCATCAACGTGATTGCACAGATACTATTTAAACTGAACTGAGCTGAATGATGACATAACTGAATTCAGTGATGAAGTGCTTTTTTGCATTATTGACATTTTCCTATTTAAAGGGTTAGTTCACCCAAAAATGGAAATTAGCCCATAAATTACTCTTAGTTATTAGTTATATTAAAAATTATCTTTTGATCTTTCAAGCTGTTTTATGGCACTCAGTGGATGTTGCTGTGCATCAGTCCAAAAGAAGTTAAATTAGGGGTAGCGAATCAATGCATTTTTGTAGGTAAAATAACCATAATTAAAAATGTAATAATCACTTTAATCTTGCTTGCGCTCACTGTTGTACACTGAAGCAGTGCCGGGCGGATATGAGGTCGGCTTTGCATATGCGCCACTCAGAAGTGACAAACGCGAAAGCACAGGGGAGAGATCAAAACAAAACAACAGTCACTAATTAGAAGTGGAGAGGTAGGATTTGTACAACAGTCACTAATTATAATGTCGGAGGATTTCGATATAAGCCAAGAGGAGACTGGTTTTCCTGTGCTAAAGTAAGGAAATGTTGCTTCCTTCATTTTGAGATTTTTACAAAAATGATTTCATTAAGCCCTCATCTAGCGATCTCAATGCTCCAAATAATAATTTTAGATGTTTAATCACCTTTATTTGTATGTTTTCTGAGAGGAGTACCTTTTCTCCACTCGCTTCTCATCTGAGAGGAGTTCCTTTTCTTGAGTTGCTGATAAATATGCACAGAATTACAGTGTTTAAGTATTCACACAAACATGATCTGTTATATCTTAAGTGAACCTATAGGGGAACTGTTGAGGAAAAACTTCTGATATGTAACATATTAGATCTGTGCATTACAGTAGGTCTTAATATAGGCCACCCCATTAATGTTAAAGGGGTCATATGATTCAATTTGTCCTTTCTCTTTGGAGTGTTACAAGCTCTTGGTGCATGAAGAAGATCTGTAAAGTTGCAAAGACTAAAGTCTCAAATCCAAAGAGATATTCTTTATAAAAGTTAAGACTCTGCCATGCCTCCCTAAAACAGCTCATTCAAACACACCCCGACATCTCTACGTCACTATGTGGAAATATTTTTTAACAGAACAGCAGCGCATTTTATGGACAACCGTTTTGTGAGAGGAGGTGATTCTGACTTTGCTACGACAATCTGGCGCTTCTGTATCAGCTACTGTAAGTATGTTTTGTTATTAGTTTAAGTATTTGTTATTTACTGTTCAAATGTGGAGTTTTGCGTGTGTGCGTGTGTGCGTGCGTGTGTGTGTGAGAGAGAGGGTTACATGACAGTGGAGTCAGCTGTCTTAACCATCCGTGGCTTGTGACTGCAGACACATAAGAGCCTCATCACTGTCTGTCACGCGACTCTGTTCCCCTTTCGGGCTTGAACTGATGGTAAAACTAAGGCCAATCAGAGCAGACTGCACTTGTCAGAAGGAGGGACTTTGTAGAAAACTACGTGTTTGAGAGAGGCGGGGCATAGAGGACCTACAATAATGAACAGTATTTGAAAAATAGTTTTTTTGAACATTAAAGCATGTCAACATATTCTGTTACTCCAAATATAAAAAAGCATTATATGACCCCTTTAATCTAACATTAAAAGAAAAGAGGGAATCACTTGGTGCTCTTGATTGAACCGCTTTTGTAGTTTTAATAATCAATTTATTTGTAATGAACAGACGAAAGACAATTTTTACATTTGATTATTTGTTTTTCTTACTTGAATGCTTTTGTTTGTGTAGTGTGATGCATTATTTGTTTCTTATATTTGTTCTTCTGTTGTTGTTTTGCGTATGTTCTTATTTATAACAAGGATGAAATAAAAAAATATCTATATTGTGATTATTAATATAGTTATTAAGAAAATAACTGGAGTAAAATATGCAATGTTGCTCTGTGATTTTTGCTTTGAAACTTTCAGAAAACTTTAGTTTTTTCTCAAAATCGACTTTGCCAACTCTATCAATATCAAATGGGTGTTGCTCAGTCATTTTTTGACCGATTCCAACAAATCATACATCATTCTGAGGGTCTTTTAATGGAGAATGTGAACATAAAACAAATTTTTGAAAAATTGCTCATTGTGACTCATTTTGCCAGCACAGGTCGCATATCTCATCATTCACTGCTACTGTATGAATTGATGACGGTCAGATAAGTAAGACTTGAGCCATGACAATGCAATTCCACTAATGCCAACATAATTTTGTAGTAAACTCAAGAATGTTTTGGTTGATATGTCAAACACAGCAGATCCAGTAGCACTAATAGAGAAATACAACAACGATAAGAGCAGGTCATTTGTAACTTTGATGAGAGCAGTCTTAGTACTATGATACGGTCTAAATCCTAATTGTAAATCCTCACAGATACCATTTCTCTCGAAGAAGGAACATAGCTGAAAGGATACTGCCTTTTCTAGAATTTTTGACAGAAAAGGGAGATTTGAGATCGGTCTGTAATTAACTAATTCTCTAGGATCAAGTTGTGTTTTTTTTTAATGAGAAGCTTAATAACAGCCAGTTTGAAGGTTTTGGGGACATATCCTAATGACATTGGCAAATTAATAATATTCAAAAGAGGATCTATGACTTCTGGAAGCACCTTTTTTAGTATCTTAGATTGAATAGAGTCTAACAATCATGTTGTAGGTTTTGATGATTTAAGTTTATACAAGTCTTCCTCTCCTATAGCAGAGTATCGATCTTGGAAGTTAAGAAGTTCATAAAGTCCTTATTGCTGTGCTGTTGGGAAATGTTACTTCAATGCCATTAATGTGTAATTTCATGTGACAGTATTAAATCCATAGTATGATTACGACAATGAGTAGGCCCTGACACGTTTTTTTTTTTTTTTTTTTCTGACCCCAGTGGAGTTCAGAATGTCTATAAATGCTGATCCCAGTGCACCTTTTTCATTATCAACATGGATAATAAAATCACCAACAATTAAGACTTTATCTGCAGCCAGCACTAACTCAGATAGAAAATGAGCAAATTCTTTGATAAAGTCTGTATTAGACATGTGCCGGTGTTCAGTAATGCGATATATCATGATAATGAATATGCACGATATTGTTACCGTGGACACTTTTAAATACCATGAATAATTGTATATTACAAATTATTCAGAATTTGGGATGCATTTTAAGAATACTTTTCCGATCAACTGGTGAAAATGCACAACACTGCTGTATGCTGCTTAAAAGACTGAGTATGCCCTGTGATGTAAACAAGCAAGCATTAGAAGCACATGGGGGAACACGTGAGAGATGTGCTGAATGAAAGCACATTCACTCTCTGACAGCAGATGGCGCTAAACTGCAGAAAATGCGCCGTTACCGTGGAAACCCCATAAATAAAGCAGCTGCACTACTTTCTAAAAGGTATTTTAATAGATTTAAATAGCCATTCAGATTTTGTGGATTTGCTATGGTGTTCATCACAGTGCCAAATACTTAAATATTTAGACTTTATAGGCTATTTATTTTCAACATTTTTCACCTTTTAATCTGGACTACAACATGCCCTAGATATTGTTTGAAAGTGTTTTGATTCTTTATTGTTCATTCACACCTCACATTAGGGCTTCATTAGTTAATTCATTAGTTGACAAACTGTCAATGAAAAATTCTTCTGAACGTTCATTAATCTTAGGCATTCCAATATTAAATAACACGTTAAAATCGAAAGTTGCAACTGTGTTATTTAATGAGCTAACATGAGCTAAGACTTATATTTTTTAACAAAGATTAATAACTTCTGTAGCAAATGTAGATATTGCTCATTGTGAATGTTAATGCATTAACTAAGGTTAACTAATGAGGTCTTATTGTAAAGTGATACCTATTGATCTTTATAGTTCTTTTGCACTTTAATCTGTGTAAAACTTTTAACTTTATATATTTTTCTGTATTGCTTTATTGTATTTAAGTGTTATTTTTGTTATAAGAAAAAAGTTATTAAACCTGTTATACTGTATTATGACCACTTTTTTTTTAAATTAAATTTCAATACCATGATAATACTGTATACTGTGATAAAAGCATTAGCAATTAATCGCAACATGAACATTTGATACTGGCATATCCCTAGTCTGTATGGTGCCCTGGTGGCCTGTATAAAGTAGCCAGTACAAACGTCACAGGGGATTTATCATTAACACTTGTTTCTCTGGGTAATGTTATGTGAAGCACCATTTCTTCAAATTAATTATACTTGAAACCAGACCTCTGAAAGATACTGAAAATATTACTGTAAATTACTCCCCCTTTACCCTTTGGGCGTGGCTCATGTTTATAACAGTAATCTTTTAAATCCAGATTTCTGTCAAACAGAGCACATCTAAGTAATGATCTGTTATCATATCATTAACAAAAAGCGCTTTTGTAGAAAGGGATCTAATATTCATTAAGCCAAACTTTATTATTTGTTTATCTGTATTATATCTGTTAGTCATTTGTTGAACATCAATTAAATTGTTACCTTTAAATTGTTTTGGACATTTTTGGGTTTGCTAGTTCGTGGAACAGGCACAGTCTCTATAGCATGGTATCTAGGGTCTTGATGATAAGTTGTGCTGCATGCTCAGTTAGGAAGGACCTGATTTTCCTGATGTTGTGCAATACAAACAGTAACATTGTTACTGTTGTTACCCATCATCGAGGTCCCATTGAATAAAGCTGTCTGTCATCAATATAGAACTTGTAGGAAAAACCATGTGCCTGTATAAAAGGTCAGAGTGATGTGGTGATTGAGGTACCCCTTTGGATAATCCCCACCCCCAGGCAAACTTAAAAAGATCTACCTGTGAGTTAATTGAATCCGGCAAAATGAAGCATGTATTGCCCAGTGATAAGAGGGTGGACAAAACAATTTGATAATTAATGGTTTCAAAAGGTGTGTAGATGGATTTAGTAGAATGAGAACTGGAATTTGGAATCATCTTTCACATAGGTTCATAAGGCAGTATACGTTGAGTGGCATAGAGGATGGGATCTGGAGTGTAGGTATGGTGGCAAGAGAGGTTTAGAAACTCCCTCTCTGTGAGGGGAAGGAGGAGATATTTAGCTGTCAGTGTGGACTTGTTCCTTCCTTTGTGAAGTTGAGAACTGACTGCTCATGGTTGTAGTTTTGACTGTGGAAAAAAAGAATTGCGAAATCATCAGCTGTTAAAGAGGTGGGAGATTGTGGAAGTGGCAGAGGAAAGTTTTGAATGTTGTAAAGAATTCTTTCAAACATTCATTTGATATCTCACCATGTGAATTGCCTCGGAGGTGACTAATCCTGGGAGAAACAATAACACCACTTCTGTCAGTTGACAGACCAGTCGCAACAGTGATGCCCCTTATTTTTGTTCTCTTCCCTGTGAAGATCTTATGGAAGCAATCCTCAGCAGATCCTTGCAGGGAGTGGCGCTGATCAGTTCATTTTGATGAGGCGTTTTTGAGGTACATTGCTGAACACCATTACTTTAATTTCAGAGGGAAAACTCACTGTCAAAGTGGATAGTTTCACTTTGATGATTGTTCTGTCAACTGACAGATGTGGTGTTAGTGATAAAGAGATGATGCTACAACAGAGTAAATAAGGAGGGGAAAAAGGGAGGCAAATCTTTCATCTAAATAAAACTGGCAGACAGTTTAAGGTACACAAGATGGAAGGTGTAAATTAACAGTAATAAAAATAGCATCATAAAAGTGAAAAGGTTTATCTTAGGTCGCCAAAGGCTAAAAGTGGGTTGCCATTGTAACACGTGGCAACAGGTTAAGTATTCTGAGTGTTACACTTGATAACTTTTAGAATGGGCCTAGGTTCGACTCTGGGAGGATTTAAGAATGACTCATTGGGCCACTTATAGTAAATGAATTAACATCCGGCACTTTTTAATATAAACCAAGAAAATAATAACTTGAACAATTTTCACAGTTTGAATGAATATACAATTTTCTGGTTCCCACTCAACATCTGTAAATGAAAGGGGGGTGGGGGGATGGTTTGGGATTGAGTCCAATGTCTATGAAGTCCAGGAGTCAAAACAAATAAAATAAATGTCTCAATAATCCTTCAGCTCTTTTGTAGGTATGTGAAGTCCTCAAATGTCAATGTGTAAAGTGTGTGTAGTTATTTTCTACCCAGGTAGTGTGTAAGTGTATGAGATCTCAGCTTAGCTGTAAACTTCAGCGGATCCGTGCAGAATCACGACAATTTGAATTGTAGATCAGGGCTCTGGCTCGCCATTCGAACAGTCACACGAGAAGAATCAGCGTTCAAAAAAAAGAAAAAACAGTTCTCACAAAAGAAAAATTCGTAATCAAAAGACTGTTTATCTCTCAGCGACAGGATGAAATTTAACCTTGTGTGATTTTTGTGCATTTTCAGCAGGTGGCTTTGTCTGAACTAGACGCAATTGACTCCACATTCATACCGTAGTGTTAACCGCCCTCTAATGGTAAATCATAGTGTTGCGCAAAAATACAAGAGTGTTTTTTTGTTGGTTTGTTTTTAGAGATATACAAATAAAGGAAATGGACAATGAATTTATCATATGGTTAAACTAATTAAATGTGCAATTCAAGGGGGTTACACCATCATAAGGAAGTAAGGCTAGAAGCATATCCAGCTCCTCTAGGAGGGTAATAAATGACTAGAACTAAAAGTTTTGCTGAAAGTGTAAGTGCATGAAATTTAAATTAATAATTTTTGCACAGAGAAGAGTGAGTTGGGAATTTCCAGCTGTTAAAAAAAATGAGTAGACCTGTCAAGCCCAATATGCTAAGAGTAGAATAGCAAGGGTTGAATTAACCCCTTAAATATGATTATTTGTTTTTGTTGTTTTTTTTTATTTGTTGTTTTTTCCACTAATTAAAAAATAATAATAATAATGCATTGCAATATTAGTTTTTGATAATTTTGATTTTTGGGTGAACTATCCCTTTAATGCATTTTATTTTTTGGGGCTTGCGTTTTTGTGGGGTTAAATTTGAGATGGAATGGATCTGATTTTTAAACCGTCTTAGCTTGTGCATATGAAGGCACTAAGTTGTGTGATGTTTTTCATGTTGGCTTGCAGTTGTCAGAGAGTTTGACACAGAGTGCTGTGCCCTTTGATGCCACATCTGAGACTCCAGTGGATGAGCAGAGGACAGAAGCATTGGGCAGGATTCAAGACTGTATTATGTCTTGCGCAGGACCTGAAGCTTTGAGTTTACTCCGTGCTGCACGGTAAGGGAACCGTACTAAAACACATATAGAGTATATTTTAAAGTTTCACACCATTTTTTAAACACCTAACTTTAATTGGAAATGTGCACACTATTTATGTTAAATTTAACTAGGGGTTGGAGAAAAAAAATATTCTCTGATGTATTTTTATTGTCTCTTGTGATTGAATCGATTCTGGAAATTGCAATGGTAAGGTCTATGTGGGAGCAATTTTGATGATGGACCTGTGCAGACTAGTCAGAAGTCCTATGATGAACCATGTCCACAGCTGAAAGCCCTAGGATGGGTGTGCAAGCAACAGAACTGGAACTTGTCTGTAAAGTCCGTAAACTAATTCATAAGAAAAAATGTAGCTCAGGAATCATTTTTTAATCCGATTGAGATTCCAAGAATCTAAGTTAAATCAGTTAAGAATGTGAGGTGCCTAAAGATTCCCATCCATAAATATAAGTGTATTAAAACAACGTTCCTTACACATGGTCTTAATCATATGTATAAAGATGCTTCTCATTTCTTTAAATGCAAAGCATGCAGGTAAGTTTTATTCATGTTTATTTATATGTTTTTTATTTGTTTGGTTTTTATGACTTTCTCCATTTATTGATGAGCTGTATCAACTGTATATGTGTCTAGTGGTGTGCATAATGAACAAAATCTTATCTTGTGGTGTGAGCAGTTTTATTTCATGATAATGATTGTGTCTGTATATATAACTTACAGAATTCAGCATACAAGTACCAAACTGAGTTCTCCTTTGCATTATTACTCATTCTCTTGCAAAACTGTTGTTTTGAATCAGGGCAGTGTGGCCTGAAGGAGACACGTTTGGATCTGTTGAGGTGGAACCTGAGGAGGAGCTAGAGCTTCTGAAGCAGATACTTTTCACTAAACTCCCTAGTAAGCTCACAGTACATATATTACTGTACCTGATACTGTCACATATTACATTATACTTCTTTACCCCATACCATTACAGAGAAGACTAAAGTATACTTCTATTCCTGGCAGCATCAACAACAATACTTGATGGACTTTTCTAGTATTGTTCAACAACAATACTATCAGGTTTGGTAGAATAGTGTATATTATCAAACCTTATAGTATTGTTATAGTTTGAAAAGTAGAGCATGGCACCAGCAGTGCCAAGGTCAATGGTCTGACTCCCAGGGGATATGTAAATGGTTAAAAAATATACCTTCATTGCAGTGTGTCATTCCTTTTGGATAAATGCACCTACCAACATTTCTGTTATTATTGCCAGTATTTAAGTGTCAAAATTGGTATTGGTGCCAATACCTGAAATGTATTCTGACAATACTACTTGATATCATTATAAACAATACTACACTCTGCTGTTATACCCAGTACTGGAGTAGTAAGATGATGTATTGACTTTGTCTTTTTGATGTGTAGAGTCGGTTCCTTTAGATTCTGCTCTTGAGGAAGAGGATGGACTTGAGTTGGAGGAAGAGGAAGAGCTGGAGTCTGTTGCTGTGTCTGAGACGGAGTTCAACTTCTTAGATTTCATCAAGAGGTGTGTGGAGAATTAATTCTACTTAAAGTAGATGTAAATGGAGTTCATTTTTCCAGCTAAAAAATAAACTTCCTGTCTTGTATTTTCTGTCTTGATAATTTATACCAATATGCCAATATTGTTTTATCCCTCTGGGGTCTGAGGGGGAGTTTTGGACCCTGGAGAAGTTTTGGCATGCTCTGTCATTTGTGCTTTTTCAGTTTATTGTAAAACTGAAATGAATCAATACTGTCTAGATTGTAAGTTATTCAGTATTAAATTTTTTTGGACTGTTTAGCAACATCAAACAGTTGGTCTGTCTCCTTGTTACTCCAAGCTGTCATTGCTAGTTCTAACATGACCTTTTCTAATAGAGGCAATGGCTGATCCTGAATCCATGGGTTAAGAAAGTAGATCCACACAAAAGCATGTCTTTGGGACATTCCTTGGGTTTTTTCTCACTCATATGCATGCTTGTTCCTTGAACTGTCGTAAATGGAATTTTGCACTACCGTTGGCAGTGGAGCGGGCATAAATTTGTCTGAATAAAACTTTTTCTTAAATTGTTGTGGTAACATAAACGTATAACCTTAAAAAGCAAAGTGTGGTCTATACACATTTCATCTCTGTTAGGTAGTCACATGGTCGGAAAGTTTCTCTCTCTCTCTCTCTCTCTCTCTCTCTCTACAATTTGGTTTTTCACAAAACGGTCATACAGGGAAAATTTATCGGCAGTGGTGATAATTAAAAAAAAAAAAAAAGACTAATTTATATGCCTTTTTAACCACTTCTGCTTATTTGCTGTTTATTTATTTTGTAATAAGCAGAAACAACCATTATCAAAATGTATTAAAAACATAATTACATTTCATATTGATTTAAAGTAAAGCTGATTAAAGGTTTCTCTAGTTTTATGTTCTAATATGTTCAATAATACTCTATAATTAATTTTTTTTTTGACAGGTTTGCCAATCCAAGTGTTGTCCGTCCATACATTATCCTGCTGCGCTCGTACTCCCAGAACTCTGTTCACACCAACCACTGCATCACACGCATGCTGCACAGACTGGCTGTGGATCTAAAGATGGAGGCACTACTGTATCAGTTGTCCATCTTTTCCATGTTTAATAAGATCCTGGAAGACCCAGCGGTGGCTGTCTATCAGGTAACACACACACTGATGCTTTCCATTAATATTCTCCATTATTACAGTGTAGTTCTTTCTGCATCTTTTGTAACCATATGGTGTCTGTAGCTTGACTGGTAGAGCATAGCGCTAATGATGCCAAAGTCACTGGTTTTGGTGTTTGAAAGAAAGTGTTTGGAGTTCTTAATCTCACACCTTTGCATCTAAATTCTAAAAGAAAAACTAACAATCAGTTGTTTAATTAACTCCTCATGGGTTTTTTGTCCTTACAGGAGCTTGTTACATTTGCAAAATATGTTCTGAACCGGTTCTTTGTGTTTGCTACTAAAAACAACAAAGCGTTTGTGGAGCTGCTGTTCTGGAAGAATGTAGGTGCTGTAAGAGAAATGACAGAGGGATATAATAAAGACGGGTAATTACACGTTTTGACCTTGTTGATATTAAGGTTGAAGAGAGCTCAAATCAAAAACTTCATTACAGTGCTCAAAAGTTAGTGATATGTTTTATTCACATTTTCATATATTTTAGGGAAGGCAAGAAAAAAAGCAAGTGGACTCCTGAGGAAGAGGAACAGCTTCAGCGATTATATGAAGAGTACAAGGACTCTGGAGGTGGAGTTCCAGTCATTCACAGTGTCTGTCGTTTGTTTGTTTTTTGAGTTTTGACCAGTCTTCTAAATGATCTTTGTTGTTGTTGTGTTTGTTTTTCAGTGCCAGATATTGTTGAGACAATATTACCATTGCTTAGCATCAGCCACACTAGACGTGAGGTGGTGTCTCACATGGTGTCCATGGGTTTAGTGGACAGTGTGAAGGATTTAAAGAAAGAGAGGTATGATTCTTTTGTAAAACCTGTAGTTGGAAAGTAAAGCCTGGTAGCAAAGTAGAGACATTTTGCTCTGTTTAAAATCCTAGTGAGCTGCTTGTTGTCTACATAGGAAGCTGCATCCTTTCTCTCTCTCCCTCTTTTTCTTTAAATTCAACTGAACTAACAAATAGTTTTTACTTAAGGGTTTTGTTAGTTTCAGTTTCATTATTTTTACTCTTCTAGTCAAATTTTGCTGCAAACATCACTTACAGCTTTAACTTGTCAATGCTGGCTAGTGGTTATGTTATAAGCTTTCTTTGCCTCAAAAAAAGTGAATTCAAATTGTGTAAAACACACCTAGCACACATAGCAGGATTTTACAGTAGGGCTGCCACAGCTAATAAAAAAAGATTGATAATGAAATTAAACCATGCATTTTTACAAGTCTGTGCACAGTACTTAAAGTAACTCCATTAACGCTGTTATTACTATATCTGCTACACACAAAATCCTTAAAGCAAAAACTTAAAGCAATAGTTCACCCAAAAATAAAAATTTGCTGTTAATGTACTCTTCTTCAAGCCATCCAAGGTGTAGATGACTTTCTTTCCCCATTAGTTAAAAAAGTTTAAAGTAAAAAAGTTAAAAATGGTTTTAGCTGAATTCATGGTGCTTGTTGATTCATAAAATACAATCACTGGGTTCTGTCCGTTTGAAAAAAAAGAAGAAGAAAAAAAAGGTACAGAAAATACAAAGTTCTTCTCTGAGGTTTAATAAAATGAAATGATCAGTCTCTGCAAGAAACTGAAGTTTATGTAGGGCATTTTTATCTTTCCTTGCCACACAAGAGGGAGGACGTGTATACTAACATTTTTAACGGGAAAAAAGTACTTAAAGTACTTAAAAAGGGGCAAAAGGGGTGAAATTAAAGTTGTTTTTTTTTTGTTTTGTTTTCTGTGGTGAAAACAAGATCTAACATACATGAAATATCAAACAAATATATCTGCTAGAATGCCCACCATCAGTTAATATAATTTTAGCCGCTAATAACGTAGGTTGTGTGTGTTTTTTAGTAAGCTAGCATATATTGGGCTGTTCTATATTTTGGTGTTGGTCATAATGACCTGTTGGCCTATATCTTGAGCCCAGCATCCAAAGTTCACTAAACTTGGTATACATTCTGAACAGTTTCATCAATTGCAGATGCTAGGTGGCATTGTAACTACAAAAATAAAAACTGGCAATTCAGATTTGTATTAATTTAGGCTTTGCTTCATGTGATTGCCATTAGTTTATCAGTCATTACTTGCTCATTATTTAAACACTTGGTGGTTTAGGAAAAAAAAATGTCTTTTTTTTTTTTTTTTTTTTTTTACCCCTCATTTGATCAGGAAAGGTACTCGTATCGTGCTCTGGACCGAAGAACAGGAAGACGAACTCCAGGTGCTCTTTGAGGAGTTTAGAGACTCTGATGGTTAGTGTAAATTATACATTTTTATTATATGAAATAATCATTATTTCATAATCAAGTAAAAAATACTATGATGAATTTTGGTTGTTGATTTCATTGCCCTTTCACTGTAATAACAAAAATGAAATGAGGTAATGAGATAAAAATAAATGACTGTGAGTAGCCTTTTTAATGAGTAAAAAAAAAAAAAATATTTGAATGTCTAATAAATCTTTCACAACTGAACTCACTAAATCATAAAGTTTTCCTGAATTAACATTTGATTATTACCGAAACATCTGAAGTTATCACTGTTTTCAGTGATGTCCATTTTAAAATGAAGAATGTTTTGAACACTTGGGGTTCATGAAAACTTTGAAATTAAATTCATGAAATCAGTGGTAATTGCTCACATGTTTTGTGAAGCTGTTTCTTCAACATACAGGTACATCTAAAAAAAAAATAGAATATCATGGAAAAGTTCTTTATTTTTTGTAATTTAATTTTAAAAAAGCAAATTTTCCTATATACTAGATTGGTTGCATGCAAACTGAAATATTTCAAGAGGTTTTTGTTTTAATTCTGATGGTTACAACTTACAGCTTAGGAAAATGTAAAATTCAGTATCTCAAAAAATTTGAATATTCCATTTTGAGCTTGATTAGTTTGATTAATTTTGAGTATAAATACTGGGTACCTCCTGGGCTAGTTTAGAATATGCAGCCACAATTATGGGAAAGACTACTGACTTCTCCAGAAGATGATCATTCGACACCCTCCACAAGGAGGGTAAGTCACAGAAGGTCATTGCTGAAAGGGCTGGCTGTTCACAGAGTGCTGTATCGAAATATATTCATAGAAAGTTGACTGGAAGGAAAAAGTGTTGTAGGAAAAGGTGCACGAGCAACAGGGATGACCACAGCCTTGGGAAGATTATGAGGAAAAGCTGATTCAAGAACTTTGGAGAGCTTCACAAGGAGCGGACTGAAGCCAGAGTCAGCACATCAAGAGTCACCACTCTGACGTCTTCAGGAAATGGGCTATAGCTGTCACATTCCTAGAACCAAGCCACTCTTGAACCAGAAGAAAAAACATAAAAAGCATCTCACCTGGGATAAGGAGAAAAAGAACTGGACTGTTGCTCAGTGGTCCACAGTCCTCTCTTCAGATTAAAGTAAATTTTGCATGTCATTGGAAATCAAGGTCTGGAGGAAGACTGAAGAGGCACAGAATCCAAAGTCAGTGATGATTTGGGGTGCCGTGACGTCTGCTGGTGTTGGTTCTTTGTGTTTTATCAAGTCCAAAGTCAGTGCAGCCATTTACCAGGAGATTTTGGAGCACTTTATGCTTCCATCTGCTAACAAGCTTTATGGAGATGCTGATTTCATTTTGCAGCAGGACTTTAGCACCTAGCCACAGTGCCAAAACCACTTCCAAGTGGTTTGCTGACCATGATATTACTGTGCTTGATTGGCCAGACAGCATGCCTGACCTGAACCTCATGGAGAATCTATGGGGTATTGTGAAGAGGAAGATAAGTAACATCTGAAAAACAATACAGAGGAGCTGAAGGCCGCTATCAAAGCAACCTGGGCTTCAATAACGCCTCAGTAGTGCCACTGGCTGATCGCCTCCACGCCTCTCCACATTGAATTACATAATTCATTGAACACATAATTAAACCTACTTTGGAGGTCTAGAACATTTCTGTTTTGTAAATCTTTTTTTCTTATTGATCTTTGAGAAAGTATTCTAATTTTTTGAGATACTGAATTTTTAATTTTCCTAAGCTGTAAGTTGTAACCATCAGACTTAAAACAAAAAAACTCTTGAAATATTTCTGTTTGTGTGCAATGAATCTAGGATATAAGTTTGCTTTTTTTAAATTAAATTATGAAAACTAAAGAACTTTTCCATGATATTCTAATTGTACTTGTAAGTGCAAATAATAAGAAATAATAAAACTGAAAATAATCATCACATCTACCTAACTATGTAAAGTCCTTTATTTATTGTTTTCGGTAAAGTCCTTTATTTATTGTTTTCGGCAAAGTCCTTTATTTATTGTTTTCTCTGTTATTTTCATAGATGTGCTTGGAAATATTCTAAAGCGGATCACAGCCAAGCGTTCAAGGGCTCGAATAGTCGACAAGATCCTCAGCATGGGTCTAGTGTCCGATCGCAGAGATCTTTACAAGAAGAGAAAACCCAGTGCTCCTGGGAGGAGTAGTGGAATGGTGCGTCCATCAACATAAGTGACCATGGACCACAAAACCAGTCTTAAGTGTCAGTTTTTCGAAATTGAGATTTATACATCATCTGAAAGCTGAACAAATGAGCTTTCCATTGATGTATGGTTTGTTAGGCCTTTAAAGTTGTCCAAATTAAGTTCTTAACAAATGCATATTTCTAATCAAAAATGAAGTTTTGATATATTTACGGTAGGAAATTTACAAAATATCTTCATGGAACATGTTCTTTACTTAATATCCTAATGATTTTTGGCATAAAAGAAAAATCTATAATTTTGACCCATACAATGTATTTTTGGCTATTGCTGGAAATATACCCAAGCGACTTAAGACTGGTTTTGTGGTCCAGGGTCACATATAAATTCCATGGTGCAATATAAAAAGCTTTGATAGGGCAGTCACATTTCATCCTAAAATTAAAAGACAAGTTTTTTCATGACTGGCATATTTTAACCCTCTGCACCTCATTGGTGTAATGCAAAATGGATGAATTATGTTGTACAGTATGTACAATGGTAATAACTACATTTATGCTGAACTAAAACAAAAATGCCTGAAACCAGGGTTAAAAATTAACACCCATCAAGCACCACTTTTTTTTTTTTTTTTTTTTTTTTTTTTTCCTGCCTGTGAATTTTAAAGTTTCACAAGGTGGTCATTTAGATCATAGATACATTGAAGTGGCCTTTTTTGACTTGATGTAATGTCCTGAGAGCCCTTACCACTGGTAGGAGGCCCTAGCCATATCTTAGCAATAAATGTCTATACCAGTCTTTACCAGAATGTGATGGAGATAAGGTGGTTGGCGTTTTTACTTTTTGACAGCAGTTTACTGAGGCCCCATGTAAAGACCCCAAGCCCCCCTCTATGGAAGCATATGGGTAGCATAATTCATTTTGAAATGTAATATGCAAAATGACAATGCAATATGTAAAATGGCAATGTATTTCTGTATTTAAATGTAAATTTTCCCATACATATGTGCAACATTTAGTGCAAAATGAAAATTCAATTATATAATTTACATTGGCCATTTTCTACACTAGTTTTGATATGTAAATTAAAAACATATTTTAATGCTTAAGTTGCAAAATTAAAATTGTATTACCCAAATGGATTAGATATGTTTAACATGTCCAAGCAAAAACTGTAGCAAAGTTATAATTAAAATGCCATTTTTCCTAAATGCATTTAGACTTACGGGTAGTACACTTGAGATTGCATTTTCATTGTGATAACACGTGATAATTGTAGCAAAATGCAGTGTGAATTTCAAAATGCATTCTGAGCCAAATGTGCAGCAAAATTGTTGCAAAAATTTAAATTTCAACTGCATTTTCATTAAATACCCTGCCATAATGTAGCTTAAGTCAATATGGATTTGAAAATGCATTCCGAGCCGATCACGCCCACAAGCTGTCAATGATTACATTTATTCTTCTCCTATAATAGATTGTGTGTCTCCGAGCACCTAAGCATTGCAGATGCATTGCATAGCTCACTGTCTGCACATCAAGTGATGCATGTAAGCAAATTCTACACTTATTTACCAGGAGTAGCAGCGTTTGGTCTGTATGGTCACATGCATCAACCGGAGTGTAAACAGACTGAGGGATCTTAAGGCATGCGTGACACTTAGGTGCCACGGGACATGTGCTCCATTATGGGTAAAAAGAGAGGAAGGCAACACCGTGTCTACACCAGATGCGAGTGGAACGACAAACGACAGTATTGAACCCATTATAATCAACGATGCTGTCTACACTGGATGCGGCGCGATGCAACACAACTGTCACGTCCGGTGTAGCCACGGTGTAAGGTGGCAAGTAAATAAGTGTAGAACTGCACTGTCTGTTTGCTTATGTGCATCAATCGGAGTGTAAAACAGTGAGAGATGTTGAGGCAGGTGAAAAACGTTTGGTTAATGGTGAATATTGACCTATTGTGCATCTTGTTGCGGAGCCCCGCCTTGATGTAATGATTGATAGGTTGGGGGCTTGATCGGCTCGGAATGCATTTTCAAATCCACATTGACTAGTCTACACTGATCACAGGGTGTTTAATGAAAATGCAATTGAAACGTCTTAAGTGTAAGTGTCAATGCATTTAAGAAAAAATAAGACATTTAAATCACCATTTTTGCAACCATTTTGCTCAGAATGCATTTTGAAATTCACACTGCATTTTGCTACAATTATCACGTGGTATCACGATGAAAATACAATCTCAAGTGTCCTACTCGTAAGTCTAAATGCATGTAGGAAAAATGGCATTTAAATGATAATTTTGCTTCAGTTTTTGCTTGGACATGTTAAACATCTTATCCATTTGGGTAATATGATTTCATTTTAATTTTGCAACTTATGAAGCATTAAAATATTTTTCATTTACATAAAAAACTAGTGTAGAAAATGGCAAATGTAAATTCTATAGTTTATTTTTCAATTTAATTTTGCACTAAATGTTGCACATGTATAGGATAATTTCATTTTCATTTTGCACTAAATGTTGCACACATGTATGGGAAAATGTAAATTTAAATACAGAAATTCATTGCCATTTTAGATATTGCATTGTCCTTTTGCTACCCATATGCTTCCATACCCCTAAAGGTCTGTGTGTCTAAACTTGCGATAAACTACCTGTGCCATCATCATAGTAAAATGATTAAGGTATCTGTAATTCATAATCCTTTAATAACTCCCAACCAGCCAACATTTACAGTAGCTGCTGTTCTGTCGGCAGATATACATTTATATTTGTGTGTGTGGTTATACATGTCAGACAGAGGAAGAGTTCTTTGATCTCACTGGAGAGCCACGGGAGAAGGAACTGGAGATAGAGGAAGAAGAAGAGGATAAATCTGATCAAGATGAAGATGAACAAGACTATGAAGAGCTTGTTGACAACTCAGCCAAAGAAGGACAAAAGAGCATGAGTAGAGACAATTCTTTGAAGAAAATTCATAGTCTGAGAAACATGGTCCAGACTTTACAGCAACAAGGTATGTATTATCAGGCATCATTTTGAGATTATTTCTAAGTGAAGGCTGAGAACATTCCTAATATTTTGTGTTAACAGGTTTGTCAGGGCCTGTCCTGTGGCTACAGAATTCCCTTAACAGAACTGCTGATGACCGTGAGGAGGATGGTGAGTACATAAAACATTAGTGATTAAAGCCTCTCTGTTACTTCTGCTTGCAGTTAGAGTGAAAGTATTCACAGGTCTCCACAAATATATCTGTGGTTTGAGAGTGTACAGTAGGAGGTTACTCAACATGCGTCCCTTAAAGCATTTATGTTGTGCATGAGCAAAAACAAGCCAGTGAATAGTAAGGTGTCCATTTTCAGAAGTATTTATGGTAATTCTCTGCCTTTTTTATTTTTAGTATTTCATTGTTCTTTGAGGTTCTCCTTGTAAGAAAGAAAATGGGTTTATTAACACAAGCACTCTTTTTTTGCATGTAAAAAAAGTATTTTGAAAACATAAATAAAAATAAATATATAAAGCCCTCTTTTACGGACAAAGCATTATGAAATTATTTACTGTGATGTTACTGCTGTCAGATTTAATACTGTTGGCATTGCGTCATCTTTCAACAAAAGTTTTTTTTGATTTTTTTTTTTGTTTTTTTTTTTAACTCTGCATTTAATTGTGCCTGGTTTACAGGCTTTACTGCAGTGTCTCAAAGTTGAGAGCTTTTTCCAATGTCCTGCAAGGGGTAAATCGTGTCCCACATTTAAATTTTCGTATTTATTTTCTTCCCTGAAATTACAATAAGACATACAATAATAATAATAATAATAATAAAACTCATTAGCATTTAAATATCCATTTGCGCAGCTGTCAAATAACCAACATATTTTATCTCCCTCAAAAAAGATGAGGGAGATAAAATCTCTACCTCTGCATCATATGACAATGTAAACAAGTAAACATTGTCAATGTTAAACAATTAACATTATGTAAACATAAATTCATAAACAGTAGATCACAAGCACTGGCATAAATGCATTCCCAAATTAAAGAAATTTTTTAAATCATGTTTGTTATACAATTTAAGAATTTTTATTACCTCAAATTGCATAAAACTGATTTATTATTTATATCTAGTGTTGTCAAAAGACCCGGTACTTCGGTACCAAGTCGGTACTAAAAAACTGAAAATGTCACTGTACCAGGTTTCTTTAAGTACTGGTGGTACAGAGTACCTGGTCTACCCGGTTCTTGACGCATACAGCGCTACGATTTCCGCGAAGCAGAAAATGCAGATGGAATCTCAAAATCCAGTCATGAAAATGAAACTTACATTTTAATATGGACAGTCACGGAATTTGTCAAAGTTAGCATAAATTAATCAAATCAAATCTCCATATGGACCAGTATCTGTAAATGTTAAGCCGCAAAAGTTGATTGAAATATGAATCCTGCATGTTCTGCGCTTCTCTGTGTGAATGAATGAATGGCAGAGACGTGCGGGTTTGTTTACTACATAGACTGAAGCACGTGACGCTTGCAGTAATTTCAGCATCTGCCGTCTCAATGAGGACATAAATACATACCATATTTTCCGGACTATAAGTCACACTTTTTTTCATAGTTTGGCTGGTCCTGCGACTTATAGTCAGGTGCGACTTATTTATCAAAATTAATTTGACATGAACCAAGAGAAAACATTACCGTCTACAGCCACGAGAGGGCGCTCTATGCTGCTCAGTGCTCCTGTAGCATACCCCTGAAGATATTAACTGAAAACTGTTAACTGAAATATTAACTTAAAGACAACTGAGAAAGACTGAATGCAAACAAAATGCCCCCAAAAAGAAAATCCTATTCTGCAGATTACAAACTATAAAATATGGTAAAATATGCAGCTGATCTGATCACTGAGCAGCATAGAGCGCCCTCTCGCAGCTGTAGACAGTAATGTTTTCTCTTGGTTCTTGGTTCTAAATAAATGCGACTTATGTTTTTTTTTCCTCGTCATGACATATTTTTGGACTGATGCGACTTATACTTAGGTGCAACTTATAGTCCGAAAAATACGGTAAACAACATCACCAGAACTGTTCTGAGTCACTTCACAAGCATGTTACAGTTTAATTTGAGTAAAACCAGTGTCAATTTAAAGGTATTCATGGCAACCCGTCAAAATAAAAGTTCATTTTTACATAAAGGCATTGTGCTAGAAATATTACTATTATTTAGTAGAATGTATGTGATACTGCTACTACTGTTAACAAACTTAATAAATGTTAATTTTTTATTTATTTTTTTTACATAATTTTTTTTCAATGTGTTTTTTTTTTGTTTTGATTTTTCCCCTTTATTTAACAAAAAATAAAATGTTTTAATTTCATTAATTAAAACACAAATTAAATTTGGGTGAAACTCGTTTACTGTTTTTCATAATTATATTACTTGTAGAAAAACTTTAAACACAATTGTAAATAAGTATAAAGAATGGCATTGGTTTTGCTTTGGTACCGAAATTGGTACAGAGAACCATGGATGTTCACTGGTATCGGTACCGAATACTGAAATTTTGGTACCGTGACAACACTATTTATATCATTTATTTTTTTGACTTTATAATCAAACACATGCTTGTACGGTTCACACGCATCTATTCTTAGTCAGAAATGCGATTAAAATGCTCACACTGTTGAGGCCTGGACTAGTGGGTAGGGCCAGAGGAGTAATAACGTAGGCATCATTGTCTTGCTTTAGAGGTAGTGTCATGTTACATGAGATGAAAATAATATATTTACAAAACCCATAACATCCAAACAAGCCATTAAGGAATTGAACTTTTGGAGAGAGCGTTTACAATCCTTTATCTTTTAGTTTTGCATATGAACCAGAGGTTACAGACATAGCTTTGCCTAACCATTGCCATTTAGGAATAAGATGGTGTGTGTTTTTGAATCGAGATGCATTTCTACCTTTTTGTGCATATTTGCGTGGCAAGCGTGGAGGCACACAAGCTAGGCTAAGGGCTAACCCCACTAGACCAGCGGTTCCAAAGAAATCATCTGTGTCCTGTCTAAATTACTACCGTCCCATAGCGCTGACTCCAATCATGATGAAGTGCTTTGAGAGGTTAGTCATGCACAACATCAAAACCAGCCTCCCCAACACACTCAATCTGCTCCAGTTTGCATACTGTCCAAACCCCTCTACAGACGATCTAATTTCCTCCACCTGGCTCTTACCCACCTCAAAAATAAAGACTCCTATGTAAGAATGCTGTTCATTGACTTCAGCTCAGCATTCAACACAATAATCCCACAACAGCTCATTAATAAACTAAACCTGCTGGCCTTAACAGTTCCCTCTGTAATTGGATCCTGGACTTTCTAACTGGAAGACATCAGTCAGTACATGTCAGCCACAACACCCTCGCACACTACCACGCTGAGCACAGGTGCCCAACAAGGCTGTGTACTCAGCCCACTGCTCTTCACGCTGCTGACCCACGACTGCACTGCCAAGTTCAGCTTCAACCACATCATTAAGTTTGCGGATGACATAACCGTGGTAGGTCTTATCAGCAACACCGATGAAATGCACTACAGAGAGGAAGTGGCACAACTGGTTGAATGGTGTGGCACTAACAACCTGTCCCTCCATGTGGAGAAGACAAAGGAGGTTGTGATGGACTTCAGGAGAAACTCCATTGACCACCCCCCACTGAGCATCGACAGCTCGACTGTGGAGAGTCAGCAGCACTAAATTCCATCACAGAGGATCTCACCTGGACCACCAACACCATGTCACTCTCCAAGAAGGCACATCAGCGCCTACACTTTCTCCGCTGGCTGAAAAGAGCATGTCTCCCCCCACCCACCCTCACCACATTCTACAGGGGAACCATTGAGAGTGTGCTGTCCAGCTGCATCACTGTCTGGTACGGGAATTATAGTGCAGCAGACCCCAAAATCCTCCAGCGGACAGTGAACACAGTTGCAAAGATCATCGGTGCCCCTCTCCCCTCCATCCTGGACATTTTCCTCATACGATGCTCCAGCAAAGCCAGCAGTATCGTAAAGGTCCCCACCCATCCCTCCCACAGTCTCTTCCAGCTCCTACCATCAGGAAGACAGTACTGGAGCATCAGAGCCTGCTCCGCCAGACTGCTCAACAGCTTTTTCCCGCAGGCTGTGAGCCCTGAAGTCAAATCACCCCGCCCTCCTCTGAAACCCCCACATGAACACTCTGCCTCCTGAAACATGGACCATCTCACCTAATATGTGTATGTTTAAAGGCTCATTCACTACAAATCAACTTTCACTGTTCCCCAGCCAGCTGCTTGACTTGCGATGTTTCTCTTTGCACATGTACAGTATTATGTGAAGCATTCATATAATTTTGATTTTTTTTTTTTTGTTTTTTTTTTTTTTTTATTTTTTGTTTAGTATTTGTATATAGTATATGTAGTAAATTTAAGCTCAAAAGGGAAATAAATAATTACAATTAATTATGGTTAATTACAATTATTTATGAGCTGCCAGTAGTAACTGTAGAAGAATTAAATTGCCATCAACTAATCTGTTCATCCAGCGAAAATTTAGCGTAATTTCATATAAACTCTAAGAAAGGATATTTTCGTGGCCACAGAAAATACCTTCAAACAGTATTAATGCATCAGAGCATGTAGCGAGGATCAAAATCGTAAGGGACATTAATTTGCAAGGCAGAATCAGAAACTCAGTTCTTATTAACTCGTGGCCTAGTGGTTAGAGAGTTTGACTCCTTACCCTAAGGTTGTGGGTTGGAGTCTCGGGCTGACAATACCACGACTGAGGTGCCCTTGAGCAAGGCACCGAACCCCCAACTGCTCCCTGGGCGCCGCAGCATAAATGGCTGCCCACTGCTCCGGGTGTGTGTACACTGCTGTGTGTGCACTTTGGATGGGTTAAATGCAGAGCACGAATTCTTAGTATGGGTCACGTCACTTTCATATATATATATATGTGTGTGTGTGTGTGTTTTTTTGTTTTTGTTTGTTTGTGTAAACCGCGCGTCTGCGCTATTCATTAACCAAGACAGGCAGAACATGCAGGATTCATATTTAAATCGACTTTTGTGGCTTTATATTTACAGATACTAGGCCATATCGTGATTTGATTTAAGTGGAATTACTTACTTTTGGTTAATGAATTCAAAATTTGAGAAATTCCGTGACATTCCGCGTTAAACTGTGAATTCTGTTTTTATGGCTGGATAAAGACTTCACTGCATAATTTTCCCGCTTATCATCTGGCCACTTGCCTGATGTGAAAATAATATCTTACATACCTTACATTACATACCACTGGTTAGGGCTGGACGATATGGCCAAAATTTATATTACAATATATTTCTTAATTTCGGTCGATACGATATAATTCCGATATCGATATGAACACTATAAAAAGCCTCGTAAAAACTGCCAAGAACGCCCACAACAGATGTCAGTGTATATAAATTTATGAAAAATGAATTTGCCAAGTCTGACCTCATTTAAAACCATTTAAATTTTTGAAAAAAAAAAAAAAAAAAAAAAAACTTTTTTTTTTTTGTATTTAGCCTTCATACAAACAATAAATGTGAAATCACTGTCAAATAATCATTTTAGACTCACCTTATTAAAATTAATATATTTAACTTCAAACTGTAGGCTAATATATACTACTAGTCAAAAGCTTTTGAACAGTAAGATTTTTAATGTTTTTAAAGAATTCTCTTCTGCTCACCAAGCCTGCATTTATTTGATCCAAAAATACAGCAAGAAAAGTAACATTTTGAAATATTTTTACTATTTAAAATAACTGTTTTATATTTGGAAATATTTTAAAATGTAATTTATTCCTGTGATTTCAAAGCTATATTTTTAGCATCATTAGTCTGATTACATGATCCTTCAGAAATCATTCTTATATTCTGATTTGCTGCTCAAAAATAATTTGTTGAAATCAGCTGAGTAGGAAATAGTGTGTTTTATGAAGAACATTTATTTGAAATAGAAATATTTTTAACATTATAAATGTCTTTATCATCACTTTTAATCAATTTAAAGCATCTCTGCTAAATAGTCTTCCAAAAAAAGAAAGAAAGAAAGAAAGAAATGATGCTGACTCAAAGCTTTTGAATGGAATAGTGTAATCAAATCAAATGTAATCAAAATGTAATGTTACAAAAGCTTTGTTTCAGATAAATGCTGATCTTTGGATCTTTCTATTCATCAAAGAATCCTGAAAAAAAGTACTCAACTCTCTTAAATATTGATAATCAGCAAATCAGCATAATAGAATGATTTCTGAAGATCATGTCAAGACTGGAGTAATGATGCTGAAAATTCAGTTTTGATCACAGGAATAAACTACATTTTAAAATAAAACAGTTATTTTAAATAGTAAAAATATTTCAAAATGTAACTGTTTTTGCAGTACTTTGGATATAGATTGAAACAAATGTGCTTAGGCAGTGTAAAGAGTATGAAGAGTGCTCTTGAGTTGCTGCAGGAAAAAAAAAAGCATGTTGCTGGAGCCGGGCTTAAATGCAAACTGATTGTCTGCCAGCAGGAGGCGCTGTGAGAGTGGTTTCTCCAGTAACGGCTATAATCAAAGGAGCTGCGCTTATGAACGCTTCTTTATCAGATAAAATGAAAATGCCTTCGAAACTTTTCTGAAAAACACCCGCGACGTGTTTTGATTTTGAAACGTTCAGTGCTCATATTTATTCAACGAAGTCAAACACCACAAATAAATCAAAGTATGGGAAACACTGGTATATCGAAATATCGGAAATGTGTTTAAAAACCATATCACCGTTATTGAAAAAAATTATATCGCGATACATATTGATATTGAATTATTGTCCACCCCTACCACTGGTGAAAGGGCCAGTGTAATGCAAATATATCTGAAAGGTCTGTGCTAGGATATTGTCACCTTCTCGCAAGACCAGTCAGATCTCGCGAGACACATCGTATCTTATGCCAGGAGATCTCGTCACACCCCTACTAAACATTAACGCAAACTAGTCTAACAAATAAAACAAACATACATACTATCACTCTTACAGGCGAAAGGGCAAATGAGATTTGATGGATGATACCATCAGGAAAACCAGAGAATGAAGCTATGGAAAGAGTCCGTTAACCACCTGAGTAAAACCATCAGCGCTGTTTATAATGGGGTCTATCCACCTTTTTCCTGACGTAAAAATGGGCGCCGCCATTTGTAAATTCTATGGGTCTAGCTTCAGGTTTCATTTGCATCCAGCTATTTTTAGCTGTACAAAACAGCTGTTGCCGTTGCTGCTTGATATTGACAATTGATGTGTCCTATCATATTATTTTCAATCTGTTATCTTAATTAGGAACACACTGGTTTGTACTGCAAACAGTTGTACCGTTTACTGCATGTTGTTATTCTCCTCGTCAGGGTTTTTCCTGGGTCAAAATGTCTTCGGTGGTGGCTGACAGACATGGTCATCCACCCACATGATTCGCAAGCCCAATATTGACAATAAATGTTTAATTTAAAATAAATACAAAGAAACAGTTTGTGATTTTTTTTCTTATCCTATTTATTCATGATAATAATAAAAAAATAAAAAAATCACTGTCAGGCTAGATAGGAAAAGAAAGCGATTACAACTTATTTTACATGTAAACATCATCGATACCAAAGTATATTTGAAATGTCAAAGGTATCACAATTTATCTATTTACAAATTATGCAATTATCTGACATAGATATTACCTGTCACTCTCACTGTCATCCTTTCTTTCCCTCTTTGCAAAAAAAGCTGTGATTTTTCCCACGGATGGCTTTCAAAGGTTTTGAAAGATAAAATCCTTTTTTGATAGACCTGATAATTATTTTAGTATAATCATATCAATTAAAAAGTAGCATTAAAAACTTAGCATTAAAAGGTCTAATAGTGTAATTTTTTTTACAATATAAAATTAGCAGCTAGCTAGCAACAGCTTGCTTTGTGCTTTGATCTAGTTTCATCTCACTCCAGTCTAACTTTAAACTAAATGATTTTATAGGTAATTTACTACACATTGTCATAGGCCTTTACATACTGTGGATAATTAAGGCAAAATTTTACTAAACACTCTTGCTAAATGGGGTAAGCACACTTACTTTTTCATTTCAGATGTGTATGTTCTTCTAAAAAGTAATGATTTGTTATACACCGATTCAGACACTGACGGCAGACCAATTGCTTTAACCATTCATTATAATGAATCGCTCAAAGGAGTCATTAGGTCGCGAATCGGACTTTAGCGGTGTGTGAATCCTGGCTGTTAGGACATCGCGAAAGATTTGTCAACACACACACACACACACACACACACACACACACACACACACACACACAACACCTCATAACTGGATAGATTTTTTTTTTATTATTATTATTATTTGCGTTTATTTAAAGTTATGTCAGCAGCTGCATGTGCGGAATGCTTGTCACAAGTTGTAAGAGAAGATAAGGCAACTTTTTTTTTTTTTGACTGCAATTCACACCCAGCGGTAATTCAGCAAAAATATTCTCCGAATGCACCACGTGAAACATGGATTCGGTCTTCCGACCTTTAGGATCAGTTGATTTGATGATGCGAGGGAGCGAGCAAAGACAGAAACTGAAGACGGGGAGTGCGCGCGCGGGGGGGTGGGGCGCTGTGCTCGTTCTCTCCGTCGCTCCGTCTGTAGCCTGCTTCACTCACAAAACCCAATTACAGATCAAATAAGGCTTTGGCGGGACAAAAAATCGTTTTGGCGGCCGCCAAAAAATTTTCAATGTGTGAAAAACCCTGCTCGTTATTTACCTATAGCGGCTAATGAAATGGAAGTCTCACCCATAGGCTTACTTCCGCGTTGAGGAAAAAGGTGGATAGCTTATACTTAACCTCTGTTTTGTTTAGTTAAATGTATGATACTTGTATTGCCTTAGCCTGGAACAAGCATCTGGATGCAAAGTCTTGATGATTTAGTGGTGTAGGAGTCAAAATCACGTTCTTCCAGTTTTTAAGGGTAATGAATTCCAAAGATGTCCTGACTCGATGGTGATTGGGAGTTTCCTCCCAGTGGAAAGTAAAAAAAAAAAAAAAAAGAGTTAAGAGAGACGTCAGCTGAGATCCTAAGATCTTTGGTGAATGGAAAGTCAAGGCACGAAGGCCCGGAGCAGACTTAGCGGGTTACAGAAGCATTCTTGCTCAAATACTCTTAGCAGAAGGAAAAGACCAACCGGACAGAGCGGAACTGTGAGCCTTTTTAAAATCTGAGATGGTTCACACCTCTCAGGATGGGCTTGTCCAATGAGAAAAGCTGAAATTCCAAGCGGGAGTTTGGAAATACTGGGGAGTTTTACGACGTTTTGTCTGAGAGCATGGCAGTTTGCAAATGGAACTCGAGTGGGGGGTTGATGCAAAATTACTAAAGGTTCTTAGAATGCTAATATGTTGCATAGGTATAAACATAATATAAACTCTCGTTTAGATCATCAGAAGACGAATTCATAGATCCTAAACATGAAATGATTACATATAGGTAAGATTACATGAAAAGTGGTCTTATCATAAGCATGCATAAAACATATACCATACACAAAAGACGATGTACAAGAACCGTAACAACATACACAATGACTTGAAGTATATGTGTGTTCATTCAAAGAAAGGTTTTCCTATTAATTATTTAGAGAAGAGTCCATTATACTGAGCATTATGTGTCTTTCCTATGTAAAATGTAGTGAAATGGAGAACTCTCAAACATGCCATTAGGTTGTAAAGGTTTATCTGATCTGGCTGAGGGGCCTTGGCTGCCATGGTAACCTGGGGCCTTGTGTCGTTCACAGACATCATGGCACCTAGTATGTTTAGAGGGGTCTTTGATCATCTGTTAATCTAATGAATAATTGATTTGTTAAATCAAATGAAAAATGGTGTGTCTGATTGGTCCAGACGCTACATATATTTATAGTCAAAATCTGTCAGTAGGTTAGTTGTGTATAGGTACAGTATTTATGTGAAGCATTAGGTAGCACCGTGGTCCTGTGAGGCACGACATTTCGTTCCACTGTATGTCCACACATGTAGCGGAATGACAGTAAAGCTCAACTTGAACTATATTATACTCTTTTTTTTATCATGATTCACGGTTCAAAATTGCATTGTTAAACAATACAATATCTTTGAATATGCAAAGCAATTGAAAATATAACTGCAAGCAGTAATGGAAGGCTCAAGAAGCGATTCCACTGTAAACTGGTGTCTTTAGAAAAATGATGTACAGTGTACAGTATACTTTTAAGATGGTAGTTATAAGAGGATTATGTCAGTTTTATTTGTATGTGCTACTGTTTAGCTTAAAGGTTAACTACATGCACTTTCACAACTACACACTTGTGTTGGGCCCTGATTACATGAAATTTCAGTCCTAAGCCAAGTTTAGTCATATTTTCCCCCAAATATAAAAATGTTTTCATATGTCATCAACTCCTAAAGCAAAATATAATAAACTTACAATAAACAATACAGCAACATAATCTCTGCTAATTAAAAAGAGAGTGGAAATAAAAATAAAAAAAAAACAATAAAAAATGGTCATGATAATGTACACTAAATAAAACCCCCCTTTTAAGTAATGGTTTTGCCATTTCAGTAACTGCTGTAAAGTAAAAGTTGTGCAATACCGATAATAGATCTTGAAGATACCAAAAGCTCAAACTGGAAAATCTGAAAATTATTTTTCCATTGGAAATGAATGTAATAGAGCCTGTTGCCTAAAGCTTCTAATGAAAGCAGTGAGGATGATAACACATTAAGAAGCTCAAACCATAAATGAGTGAATATATCCATAATATTCATAATATTTTTATATATTTATATAACATGACACAACAGATAAATTTAAAAGGGAATTCCACCAAATGCTTATAATTTTTTGTCTGTTTGTTGCAAAACCACACACTGACACAGACATGAGACAGCAAAGCCTGCACTATGCATTAGTGGAAGTTGACACTGTCTATTTGATGCACCCCTATGCTTTGTTAAAACTTAGTTTAACCATGGCACAAATGCATACTGCACCAAGTGAGGTGAACAGTGTATTTTTTATTTTTTTTAAGGAGAATCCTCAATAATAACTGACCCACTTTTTATTTTATTGTCATATGAAATGTAAATGATATCCAAGAAAAGGAAGAGAAGTCTTGAGTCTTATCTTTTTAAATGTCATTTTCAATTATCATGGTGTATATTATATATCCATTTGCTATCAGATGAAAGTTGTGAGTACTGTTTCTGGGTCCAAGCTCTTGCTTGGTTCATAGTTCATAGTGGCTGCTTTGTTCTCCAAAGAGCTGTTATTTAAGTGAGAATACGATCACAACAGCTGTTGATGAGCACTATTCATTTATTGCACACATTTTAAAAACTTGGTGTGTACTATACAGTCTCCAAGCTCACAGAGTCTCGGATACCAATAATAAAGATTCAGAAACAACAAATGACTGTCCGGCCAACTTGAATTTGGCTATTGAGTATTTAAGTAGTGCTACAGCACACTGTGAGGGTGAATATACAGTATATGACTCTACCCTTTGTCTTGAACAAACTCCCTAAACCAGTGATTCTGAAACCTGCCCTGAGGACCCCCACCACTGCACTTTTTTTTTTTTCTACCTCATCTAACACAACTAGATTTCGATTTGGTGTGTCCCACAAGAGAGACATACATTATGTGCAGTGGTTGGGGATCTCCAGAACAGGGTTGAGAAGAATGAAACAAAGAAAACACAACAGCCTCCTACTGATCATGTCTTTTTTTGACTGCCTAATGTTGTTTGATACAGCATGATCTGTTTCTCTTCAGAACATATCCACAGTGACTGCATCTGTAGAAAAGCCCTAGAAACCACCCAAAACACCCTAACCTCATTCTGGCAGGTTTTACACAGGCAAAACCACTCACAGGTTTTTCATCAGATGCAAAAAGTTAAATTTAAAATATGGCCGCTCTTTCCCCAGGTGTTTCTCATCCTGTGGCACTGGTTCCTCTGACAGAGGAGAATGAGGATGCCATGGAGAACAAGGCTTTCCAAAAACTTCTACGCGCAGTCGGCATCCGTGCACCCACAGACGGACAGGTTGGTTTGAGCTTCAGAAGCTTCCTTATTGCCATAATAGTAATTATTTGAAAATACTATACACTAAGCCATTGGTTCTCAACCTTTTTTGAGTACTGGACCCCTATGATATCTCAAACCATACTCATGGTCCCCCCACCCCACCCACCATTAATATTGATATGTTTTTGTGTTGTCCATTTTTCTTAGCTTTTCTGTTGTGTCAGGTCCACTGGCAGATGACCCATCAAGTTTTTAAGCCACCTGTCCATAAGCCGGTCTCTAACTATTTTTTTTTCTTATTTGGCGATATACCGCCCCAGAAATAATTGCGAGATACAATATTATTGTCATTTTAAGACCATTTTATGCCACTGACTATATAGTGATGTTTCAGTAATAGCTCTGGGCTGTCAGTCATTGTTACGCCAGCAAGTGATAGCAGTGGATTGACTTTACAAGGGAGTCATCATTAAAAACCATTCATTCAACGGATAAGCTTAAAAACTATAATCTCATTGATTAATGAAACAAGGTGTTGAAATTAATTTAACTTTGAGTGCCATTTTACAAGGTTCAATTGACAATCAGAGCATCACATGGGTAACACTGAAGCTGATGTTTCACTTCATAGAGATCAATGCTATTGATTCAGTGCCCCTTAAGTGCTGAAAGGATACTACGACAAAGATCACACATTCATCACACAGCTGATGGCAAACATGTGTTTTTTCATAATTATATGACTTGACCTAAAGAAAGACCCAGGTAATTGCACACCCTCATTTTCACTGTCAGCTGTCTCTCTCTCTCTCTCTCTCTCTCTCTCTCTCTCTCTCTCTCTCTCTCTCTCTCTCTCTGTGTGTGTGTGTGTGTGTATGAGTGTGTCTGGAGTCACTGCGATCGGCTAAAATATTGGTGAATTAATTCTTCATGTAAACAAACACCCATATAAACACAATGGGCAATATACCAAAACTTATCACGGTCATGTCCATATGTCACGTGATAAGTCATAGTAATTCTCGCAACAGGCCTACCAGTTCATAGTGGCTGCTTTGTTCTCCAAAGAGCTGTTATAAGCTGTTCATGCGAATGTTTAAAAAGTGTGGCAAATATAAAACACACCTACAGTAACTTGAACTTTAACCTAAAATTTACTTGTTTTGATAATTATATTAGTGTCAATATACAATAAAATAACATGTCAGTTTATGATAAAAATAATAATAATAATAAAAATGTCTTAAACATTTTTGTAATGATTCAGCAGACCCCTGCAAATACGTGACAGACCACTAGGGCTACGCGTACCCCCGGTTGAAAAACACTGTACTAATCTATCATCTCATCCAATGTGTCATTCATCAGGAATCTTTCTGGAGAATTTCTTCCAGTCTGAGCGTGCATCAGCTGAGGTCAGTAGCAGCATCTCTTGACATGGTTGAGGAGACTGCAGCTGAAGGGGACTCTGAGGGAAACCAGGAGAACAGTCTGACTGTTGAGATGGAGGATAATGATAATCAAGAGATGAGAGCTCAAGCACTGAGAGCTTTGCTGTTGTCACGTCAGAGGAAATGCGCCTCTTCTAAATCAAAGGGTAAGTATCCGACATATTTGGTAATGCCAATGTTGATCATTTTATTAGAGGCCAAGCACTGGAGGTGTAAATGCTATTATCTGTTAGTTCTTTGTCACTCCTGAAGTCTGTGGCAGACCATAGAAGTTCTATATGTTACCATATAGTTTCTACCATATAGAAATTTCACTACTATTTTTCAATTTTCTAAAATCATCGCCAGAATGCTATTTTTTAATTAAATGTTATGGCATTGGTGTGCTTAGCCTCATAATTGCTGCTTGTAGCTCTATTATTGAAAATATATTTGACCATGTGAACTATTTCAACTACGTACTTATTTGGTAATTACCAATATAGCGATTTAAGTTTTCTCTGTCTTTATAGATTCTCCATCATTTGAGGGCAGTTCTGATACTGTGGAACAAAGGTTAGTACCAGTATATGTACTTCTTTAGTGACCAAAATTTCTGGAGGTTCAAGCTAAACATGACTTTCTTCACATTTCTACTAAGTGTGATTTTGATTATTTGTGTTTCAGTGATCGTATAGAGGAGAAAATATCAAAGAAGAGAAGAAGAGTGTTGGATGATGATGATGATGATGATCAGAGAGGTAATGAACAGTAACTTAAAAGCTCATCTACAATTTTAGAACTTCTATTACCACTTCCATCTATTGACGTGGTTCAGCAAGATGGTCTCTGAGATTCATGTAAATTGCACTGATATCAGTGAGTAGAGACCAGTAGCGGTTAAACACCATGGAAACCATGCGTGGGTTGGTTTTAACTCAATTGATGACTCAGTTTGACTTCATTTACTTCTGGCCTGAATAAGTAGAAAGAAAACCAGGAAGTGCACGTATCCAAGCAGTGCTCAAAAAAAGAAAACGTGAGGGGAAATGCAATACTTGAAAGTTTGCCAAAGCTTAAAACTTATTAGTTGCCTAAGTTTAAACGACAGTGTGAACGGTCACCTTTTCTAATTTGCTACTAGTTATTGTATTAAATAAACGTGAATGAACTCCATAAGGCAGGGCTCCAAATTGCATCTAAAACGGTCGTGTTTGCAACCAAAAATATTAAATTGCGAGTGAAGTTTTTGCTGAGGTCGCCACTGGTGACTAGGCCTATGTATTTACATGTTATAACTTAAAAATTTACATGTAATGCGTTTTTTCTTGATTGTTTTGCTATGTTCACGTATTAAACTGAGACGATGTGCATCAAAGTTTTAGTGAAAAAAAAGGGTTTCAAACAGTCCTCATCTCTGCCGCACAGCAGCATTGTCACACACCTGATAAACGCAGCTCAGTGCAGCGCGAGAGAGATCGAAATGGAGACGTGCAAAGTGAAAGTGAGAAAAATCAGCATTTATTTCGTGCAACAAACTACAACAGGTAAAGCTGTCAGCTGTGTGGATATTGGCAATATCATTAACAATTCTCGTTTATAATCATTAATAATTTGGTTTCTTCTTAACAAGATCTTAGGTCTACGCTGTGTTCTGTTAATGCTTGAACTTCATTATTTGAAGCGCACTTGCCATCCAGTAATCGCAAAAAGATTTGTGCTTTGTTACTTATTAATAAACAAAGTATCAGCTTTAAAATACAATAAATAGTGTTGGCGCTCTGTAATGCAGCAGGCGCGATCACTTAATCGCCTCAATTCAAGCGGCAAGTAACCCATTTAATCTTTCTCTTTACTACTATAGTACATAATGAACATGAATTAACATCAAAAGGTAGACTATTTTATAAGAGAGCCTACAGTACGACTTACTTATTGCAATGTAATAATAGGCTACATCTACCTCAGAATAATCATTCGGTGTCCATAAGCTCATCAGTGAGCTGGAAAAATAATTATATAGAGGAGCTTTTTGCTATATGCGCTATTGCATTTTAATATTTTTACTTAACCTGTAAAGTGTTAGAATTTGGTTTATTGTATTTGTTTGCTTTGTCTTTATGTGATATGGGTGTAGATTTGATTGAATGAAGGGGCATTTGTTTATGGGTTTGGAATGACATGAGGGTGACAGAATAGTTATAGAATAGTTGTGGGTGAAATAAGTTTTTGTGCGACAGTCAGGATGAGGCAGACTTGGATGTTACCAGTTGGTGTTATCTTTACAAATGTTCTTTGTCTTTAAAGCAGTTTGAAATTAGGCAGGTGCAAAGGGGTAGCAGTTTAGTATAATCCGAGAGTCACTGATGCCAAAGAATTATGGCTCAAAGAGGAAAGTTTATTTTCTGTGTGTTGAGTGCAGGGCTTTTATGTTAGTAAACCTATACTGCCTGTTCACTTGGTATCCTACAATGGAGAAAGAAAAAAAAATAGTAACTGGATTGGACATGGTTTAATTTTAATACTTTTAAACAACTTAAGATGAGTCATTTAAGGTCTTTGTGAAATTTTTAAAAGTAGTTGATTGGTAATTGTAGAGTTTTAAAAGTTTTAAAATCAATGTATGATGCTGAAGGATATTGATTAAAGTGCTATGAATTCCTAAATTTATCTAGATTTCTTTTCTCTCCCACAGATATTTCAGATGTGGATCCTTTATCCAGGAATAACTTTGAAAGAAGCATCGATTCAGACCACGAGAGTCCTGCTCCCATAGCTAAGCGCAGATATAAGAGAGTGTTAAGTGATGAAGAGGAAGATAATTAGAAATATTAATACAGCGCAATACAATAATAAATTGCCCCCCCCCCCTTCATTTTAAGTGAATTATTAAGAATTAAGTCATCGATCTACTTTTTTTCTGATCTTCTGTAGTTTCCTAGGAAAATAACTGTTTGTCATGTTTTTGATATTTTACTATTTTGGGAAATCTTTGTGAATGTAATTTCAAAAGTCTTGTTCTACATGCTTTTGGTTTAGAAACTTGTTGGTACACCAGCATTCTCACTTCAGTGTCAGCAAAACAATAATTGCTCTTTATCTCACATTTCTATAGGCTTTGGCTCAGTGTTCACTGTATAATTCTTATACAGAGAAATGTTTTGCTCTTATGAGGTAACTGACTGTGTTCTTTGTATGTCAATAAAGTTTGCTGTATGAAACTATCAGCTTTGTTGTAATATATTTAACAGACAAATGTTTGTATTTGGTGGTCATAATTTTGTTGCAGTAAGCCAATTTTAACTAATATAAAGTAGTGTGATCATTGCACTATACAACTGTTGCAGCTGCTGATTGGTCAATTAAATTACAGGGCTTAGATTGATTTCACAACCACTCCAACTAAAATAAGGTAATTTAATTTCAGCTTCTTTCATTGTCAGCTTTGCATTTCCCCCTTTTTATGCCACAAAATAAGGCTACTGTAGCAAGCATTCAGTTTAACTATGTAAGTAACTCAATTTTAGCTAAATGTATACATTGTCTCATGAATTCAAAATCAGATTGTTTACATTGTGGTTATGATAGTATTAGTCTTGCTAATATTGTCCTAGCATAAAGAAAATGGTACCATCAGGGGCTATTAAGTTAATGCTTTGCTATAAGTAGCCCAAATTATGTTGTATTTGTCTGCAGAATATTGTTAAACCTATAGTCTATAACCATAACATGAGTCACATTAAAGTATACAAGTGGAATTTGGAATAACTAGTATGCTAGCTAACATCACTTTTTATGTAAATAAGGTTGACACCTAATAGTACATAAAAATTGTGATGGTTAATAAGGTTGGGTTGTTTTGAATGCCGAACAGTCCCAAGCTTGACATATCATATATAAGCCAGTTAAAGTTATAATACTACTGTAAAAGATACCTTACCTTAAGTCATACAAGCAATCAAAAACTAACCTCCCAGAGAGGGCCCTCTTCAGTCTAGCAGAGGGGTGGTTCATTTTTCTTTTAATGTTTAGTCACTTCAATCAGTGTGTGAAGCATCTGAAGTTCTAACGCCTTTTTTAAATAACAGTAAAAAAAAATTACATTTCATGGTGAGAATTAGGGGGGTCATAGAATGTAGTCTCCTCAAGAAGCTTGAGGAGGCTTAAAATGTACCTGTAAATTTCTATAGCACTGACTGATTTTCAATTTTGACCATCCCTGAAATGGGCCATACTTTCAGGGCCAGCCCTAGCATTTTGGGGGCCCTAAGCATATTTTCTGAAATCCCCCTTCACAGTTTCATCTAACCACCCCTCAAGACACATTCTTTAAGATTTAAAATTGAAGACTGCTGTTCAAATGTTTTGGATCTGTAAAATTTGAAGTCTCTTCTGCTCATCATGGCTGCATTTATTTGATCAATTCAAGTTTATTTGTATAGCGCTTTTTACGATACAAATCATTGCAAGGCAAAAATTAAGTTTCTACAATATTTACTTGTATTTGACTCAGTTTAAGTACATATGGCAGAAATGTATGGAAAAATCAATTAAAGATGTAATCAAACAGACGATGAACATTATTAACAGTAATTATTATATGAAATACAGAAGGAAAAAAAAAACAAAAATATTGTGAAATATTGAAATTTAAAATAATGGTTTTCTATTTTAATATGCTTTAAAATATTAATTTATTCCTGTGATGCAAAGCTGACTTTTCAGCATCATTACTCCAGTCTTCAATGTCACATGATCCTTCAGAAATAATTGTAATATGCTGATTTATTATCAATATTGGAAACGGTTGTGCTGCTTAATATTTTTGGAACCTGTGATACTTTTTTCAGGATTATTTTGTTGATTTGAGTTTAAAAGAACAGCATTTATTTCAAATTATGGATATTTGTTGCTTTGTATTTTTGGTTGATGATGATGTAAATTTTGAGTATGGTTTTTTTGTTGAAGAAATAACATAGAAAACCATTATTATAAATGGTTATAATATTTTGCAATATTTTTATTTTATTTTTTTCTGTATTTTTGGTCAAATTAATACAGCCTTGATGAGCATAAGAGACTTCTTTAAAACATTAAAAATATTACTGATCCCAAAATTTTGCACAGCGGTGTATATTTACTTGAGCAAAATTAATGTTTTTTGTTAGTTTGTTTTTTGTTGTTGTTTTTTAACTATTGCTTTCAGAGAAATGTGTAATATCTTATATACTAAAAAAGGCTCAGAAAACAGTCTAGGTCTGGATGGTGTTTTTAATAATGACACCTCTCAGCAGCAATCAACATACATATAAAAGTGCCATACAATGCAATCTAGCTTTTCTCTGCCTACAACAGTGCTACAGATCTGCTCACCTCTATGCATCACTGACATCTATTGGGCACTCTTGGTTTTACAATACATATGCAACATCCCCCCACTTTAGTGATTCCATTAAATTCTTTCACAAGAAAATATATAGTAAATACTTCTTGTGGAAAACAGCTTACTGAGAGTTCAAACTGTACTCTTATTACCAGTGGTGGACAAAGTACACAAATCAAATACTTGAGTAAAATTACAGATACATATAATAAAATATTACTCCAGTACTCCTTTTTCAATTTTACTCAAGTGAAATTACAAAAGTACTCATTTTCTTATGTACTTAAGTAAAAAAAAAAAAAAAAAAAACTACTGATAGATTTATTTTGCAATTTTATGTAGGCTACTTAATTAAATTTTATATTAGCACATATTTTTTATAATCCTATACTGCTCAAAATGCCTGGGATTTTCCCAAAATAACCAATATATGGAGTCAAGATATATTTTTGTTGTTGATATGGACTACGTTGATGAGTGTGATGTAGTAATGTTCACTGTGAAGCTTACACTGCAATGTACCTGAGAGAAAACAAATTTGACCATCTGATTTTCACCAGTAAGAAAAAGGTGATTTAAAGTTTGTTGTTTTCAACAATCAACAACAACATCACAGTTATATACAGGTGCTGGATGTGATTTAACTGAGAGATGCATCAAAAAGTTGATTTATTTTACTAATTCCATTCAAAAAGTGAAACTTGTATATTATATTCATTGATTACACACAGACTGATATATTTCAAATGTTTATTTCTTTTAATTTTGATGATTATAACTGACAACTAAGGAAAATCCCAATCTGTCTACTCGGCTAGTTAATCCAAACAATATAAAAATTTTTATTGTTTTTTTTAAATATATAAAAAGAAATATCACATAGAGTTAGATTTTTTATAAATGTTTTAGTTTTGGGGGAGGGGGATTTGAACGTGCCTGAGTTATTTTATTTAATCTGAGTAATTTTAATGTTTCCTTTTTTGAATTTATAAACATCACAGTATAATGACACGATGTTGATGTGTCTGCATTCAAGCATTTCAGTGGGCTTAAATAGATCATCCTTTACAGCAGATTTAGTTCACAAACAACTGACAGTTTTGACCTAAATATGGTTTTCAGTTGCAATAAATAATCCTAAAATTAGTAACTTACTTTTAGCAGCATCAGTCATGCGTGCGCGCTCACAAGACCCGGTTGTGAATTCAGTTCACTAGAGACTTGCACTAAACGGTTCATTTGAATCAGTGAGTTGTTGACGAGCGGCAACCTCCCGCTCTCTCTCGTGAAGCCAACATGGAAGTGACTAAAACTGCAATTCATCGACTGGCCGCTTGAGGCTGGCTGCAAAAGGGAGTCAGTCCCATAGACTCCCCATGTTAAAATGCCCAACTTTACAGCAGAAAAAAAAAAAAACATGTTTACAGCCTGGTTCAAAAAATGATTTTGGGTTTATATAGCTAATTTTGCCCTTCATGACAACTGTGAGGGAGGTGAATTTTTTAGAACTCATCCATTTAAATTATATTAAGCCTTAAAGTTCCACATAATTAAGGGCGTGGTCACTTGAGTGACAGGTGGATTGCCGCTGCTGACACTTCCGTCGAGTTAGGTGGGCGTGGCTTCAGCAAACAGCTCCCGCCTTTTTGCCCATTTTCGATTACCCGGGAGAGTCACACGGTGACTCACTGCCAAGATGGCGATGGCCCGCCCTGCACACTTTGAGCTTCAAAAATGCTCTTCGGGGTCTATGGGTGACGTCACGGACACTACGTCCATGTTTTTATACAGTCCATGGTTGTCGACTCGAAAACAGCTGCAATAGGATCATTATAATTTGTGAATAAATCTTTTGGTGCGATTTGCGAACCGATTTAAAAGGTTCATTAAAAAGAATCAGTTCGTTCTTGAATCAGACACCGCTTCTGCGTTTCGGAGCATGTGATGTATTATAAGGAATAGCGATATGTTTAATGAAATGTAGTGTAGTAAAAAGTATGATCCTATGCTTTGGAATGTAGTGAAGTAAAAGTTACTCAAAATAAAACTACTCCAGTAAAGTACAGATACTTGAAAAATGTACTTAAGTACAGTAACAAAGTAAAGCTACTCCGTTACTGACCACCACTGCTTATTACTCAAGAGTTGAGTAATTGTACTAGTTTTAAGCATTTCAATCAAGTCAACTCACTTTTATTTATATTGAGCTTTTTACAATACTGATTGTCAAAGCAGCTTTAAAGTGTCAAACAGGAAAACCAGTCAGTATCTGGTGTGACCACCATTTGCCTCACGCAGTGCAACACATCTCCTTCGCATAGAGTTGATCAGGTTGTTGATTGTGGCCTGTGGAATGTTGGTCCACTCCTCTTCAATGGCTGTGCGAAGTTGCTGGATATTGGCACAAACTGGAACAAGCTGTCGGATTTACGCCAATCTTCATTTCTCTACCATAAGCCGTCTCCAAAGGCGTTTCAGACAATTTGGCAGTACATCCAACCGGCCTCATAACCGCAGACCATGTGTAACCACACCAGCCCAGGACCTCCACATCCAGCATCTTCACCTCTAAGATCGTCTGAGACCAGCCACCCGGACAGTTTCCGTCCCAGGGAAGCTCATCTGCATGCTTGTTGTCCTCATCGGGGTCTCGACCTTACTGCATTTCGTCATCGTAACCAACTTGAGTGGGCAAATGCTCACATTCGATGGCGTCTGGCACTTTAGAGTGTTTTCTTCATGGATGAATCCTGGTTTTCACTGTACAGGGCAGATGGCAGACAGCGTGTATGGCGTCGTTTGGGTGAGCGGATTGCTGATGTCAGCATTGTGGATCGAGTGGCCCATGGTGGCGGTGGGGTTATGGTATGGGCAGGCGTATGGCATGGACAACAAACACAGTGGCACTTTATTGATGGCATTTTGAATGCACAGAGATACCGTGTGCCATTCATCTATGACCATCACCTCATGTTGCAGCATGATAATGCATGGCCCCATGTTGCAAGGATCTGTACACAATTCCTTGAAGCTGAAAACATCCCAGTTCTTGCATGGCCAGCGTACTCACTGGACATGTCACCCACTGAGCATGTTTGGGATGCTCTGGGGCCTCCTTTATAACCATTGCGTGTGCACAAAAACAGCCCTGAAAGAGGTTTACGCCACTTCCTACGCAAAAGGTGGGATTTATCAAAACAAACTTGATGGGAAAATTTGCGCATCTGCACACAAACTCTGACCCATGTGTGAAGACTTTTTTTTCTGGAGTAAGAAAATTAAGTAAAAACTGTGATTTTAAGCTCTGTTTTCATGTCGATTTTAGTTTTTGGGGTGGTGAGTGGTTTGTGTGCGGATTACAGTAACTATATTACTTTTTTGGGTAACGAAGTAAAGTAACGCATTACACTAATAATATTGGTAACTACACTACTTTACTAGACTATAGGAACATGCTTTCCTGCGTTACACAAGCCGTGTTTGCCTGCCGATAACGATTGATCTTAGCGTTTAAGAACGTTTTCTACGAGTAATTTTACGATCGTTCGTTATTGTTTCATTGCGTTTCCCAAAAATGCACGTAAAGCAATCGCACATAGCTGTGCTTTAAGTGCTACTTAGGAGACGCTATCCATTTGTCAAGTGCTGAAACGTCACCTTAAAGAATGGCTCTTAATTGTAGTAAACGATAGTTTATTTGACGTTAACCTAATGCTGCGTTCCAGACAGACAACTTGGATATAATAACTATAATACAATACAATATTATGGGCCCTATCATACACCTGGCGCAATGCGATGCAATGCGCAGCGCAAGTGTGTTTGCTAGTTTCAGTCTGGCGCCGTTCGCATTTTCCCATCCAGCGCCACATCGTTTAATTAGCAAATGCATTTGCGCCCATTTGTGCGCCCATGGGCGTGCTGGTCTAAAAAAGAGGTGTGTTCAGGCTCATTGCTGGCGCATTGCTATTTTAAGGAGCTGAAAATAGACTGCGCCATAGACTAACTCAAACCTGGTCTAAAGTCTGGCACAATGTTTTTTCTTTGTTATTTAAAGAGCGTGTTAGTATAGGCGGGTCCACAACGCACGTACACGCTGTTTATTAAACACAGGGACGCACAGCAGCACACAAACATGCCAAATAGTAAAAATTAATGGATTGCAATGCATAAGAATTTTTTCTAGGCTAATTAAATATAAACATGCCTACATGTCATAATGGATAGTCATCGCATGTATCAGAATTAGGCTATTTGCTTGCACACGAGCAGCTCCATTTCATCTCGGAGACGCGTTCTGTCTTTGTGCTTGCCAAATTCTGCCGTGTACATAGCAAATCCGTCATGGCACGAGCGCAACTGTCTCTTAAAGGGAATGGAAGATGAGACTCTGATTGGTTTATTGCACGTTACGCCCAAAAAACACCCATTACTCATTAAGAGAAAAGGGACAACCTGTTTAGACCATGCGCCCGGGCGGGCCAACCGTTTTTCCGTCGTTAAAATAGCAAAAGTGGATTTGGACACGCCCTGAGTGCACCTGCGCCGTGTGCTTTACACTTTGCCTTTAGATGGTTAAAATAGGGCCCTATATTACATTGTATTATATTATAGTGTATAATATTATACTTTACATAATAATATATAATGTATTTTTTATACTGTAGAGAGAGAGAGAGAAATTATTTCCGGGTCTTATACATACATACTGTAGCTGGTTTTCGTGCACTTCAGCAAGTCATTGACATATTTATATGCATTAAAATAAGGCTATTTTAAGAAAAAAATTAATAAATTAAGTTGTTTTTATGCATTTAAATAATTAGACATGCTAAAACACAGAATTTGGTTACATTAAAACATATGGTGAAGAAAAAATAAAAAATTTAATAGGGCCCTAAACTTAATTTTTGTTAAACTTTTAATAAATTGTTGTGAAAATGTATGTGTTATGATTTAAATTAATTAGACATGCTTTTTTTTAATACAATTAAATTTAACCATTAAAAAGGAGTTGAGAAAAAATAAAACAGAAAAAAATGGAATCCAGAAAAATTAAACCGGAAAAATGGATTTTGGAAAAAAATAAAACAGAATTTGGAAAAAAATAAAACGGATTTCATAGGGCCCTAAAAAAAGAAAAGTAAAGTAATAAGTAGTGAAGTTTCTTTTCAAATGCAGTAACTAGTAAAGTAATCTCATTACAATTTACAGAAGTAACTAGTAACTAATTAAATTTTTTGAGTAACTACCCCAACACTGGTCGATATATACGTTTAAATTAAATATTCCACTCTCATATGGAGATAAGGACTGAAATTACATAAAGTCATTAAGCAGAATTTAAACCAAAATTATTTGAATTTAGACATATTTGTAGTGGATGCGCTTGATCACTTTTCCTCTTTTATTGACAGTGAGGAGTGCTATAGGTGCACAGTAATTCATCTTTAAACTGAACTGCAGATCTCGTGTTATAAAAATATATACAATATAAAAATATTTTTAGCGAGTAAAATGATCAATGATGCGCACTTACTTCGATATTATGGAGGATTAAGTGGTCGAACGGACCATTATCCAGTTCGAATAAGTCCAATGATAATTTCTTACTGTACAACCGCAGCTGCACAGAGGTGTTGATGTCGTGTGAAGTCCTCTCTACAACATATGAAAAGTATTGGTGATTTCTGGGGGGAGGAAATTCTTTGTGGAAATGCACGTACACACAATCTTTCTCTGACTGGGATTTATAAAAGGATTTTTGCGCAGGTTATGGCATATTAATGGTTTTATAAATCTGAACACTTTTGTGCATACACAGAATCTAGCTTTTGTGCGTACGTACACTTTTTGGATGAATTCTATGTAAAGTTTTATAAATGAGGCCCCTGGTTTGTGGTTTAAGAGAGTGTGTTTTTTTTGCTTAAGTTATCTTTTTGGTTGGATTATATATTGAAGAGGAGTGGACCAACATTCCACAGCCCACAGTCAACAACCTGATCAACTCTATGCAAAGGAGATGTGTTGCACTGCGTGAGGCAAAGGGTGGTCACACCAGATACTGACTGGTTTTCGTGGTGTTGAATTTATTGAGGGGAGATGTGTTGCACTGCGTGTGTGAAATGGTGATGCTGTATAATATGCTTATATGCCACACCTGTGAGGTGGATGGATTATCTCAGCAAAGAAGAAGTGCTCACTAACACCGATTTAGACAGATTTGAGCCTTTTGTGTACATAGAAAAAGTCTTAGATCTTTTGAGTTCAGCTCATGAAAAATGGGGGCAAAAACAAAAGTGTTGCGTTTATAATTTTGTTCAGTGTAGTTTCTGATGAGTGATCAGTGATGTCATCGTCCAGTTCAGCTCTCTTCCAATAGTGTCTGTGCAGTCAGTCAAGCGTCCCCAACTTACCAAGCCAAAGGCGACAGTGGAAAGGAACCAAAACTCCATTGGTGACAAAAAAAAAAAAAAAACTTGGGAGAAACCATGCTCAGTCGGTCTCATCAAGGTGATGAGGTCTTCACAAGGGATCTGTCTCTAGGGTTTGGCTAGTTGACATGATCTCTGCTGACATTCAAGATTGTAGAGGTCGTCTCTAGATGCTGATCCACCATCTGGATCAATCAATGTTACTAATCCTTGAACTACTGATCTTTTTGTTACTCAATGTTTATTTCACTAAATATATTCTGAGATATTCTGTTGGCTTCATTTCTCTTGAGAAATGTATTAGACATCCATCTTGAGAAATGTCAACTCAAGTATTGTCAGTGTACTGGGTGTTTTTTGCAATGTATCATCACAATCCACTGACGCCACATCAGCATCCTTAGGTTGAGCACCCATGCTAGATTGTGCTTGAAAGACAATTTCAGAAAATCAGAAATAGCTTTATTGCCAAGTATGCTTGCGCATACAAGGAATTTGTTTTAGTTACATAAGCTTCCAGTACACAGAGACAACAACACACAGAGAAAAAAAATGCAAATAAAGAAATTGTATGAACAGTTGTGCTATAGATGATAATGGAATAGAATAGAGTAAGATGCAAAGATGTACTTGGATGGAGGGGTAACAAATAAATATAAGGATATTGCACATTTTTATTGCATGAGTGGGGAACATTAAACTGTTCATGAGGTATATTGCCTGGGGGAAGAAACTGTTCTTGTGCCTGGCTGTCCTGGTGTTTGCGCCTCTGAAGCGCCGGCCAGATGGCAAAAGTTCAAAAAGAGGGTTACTTGGATGTGAGGGATCCAGAGTGATTTTCTGAGCCCTTTTCCTCACTCTGGATGTATACAGTTCTTGAAGGGTGGGCAGTGGAACACCAATAATCCTTTCAGCAGTCCGAACCATTCTCTGTAGTCTTCTGATGTCTGATTTTGTAGCTGAACCAAACCAGACAGTTATTGAAGTGCACAAGACAGACTCAATGACAGCTGAGTAGAACTGTTTCAGCAGCTCCTGTGGCAGGTTAAACTTCCTCAGCTGGCGAAGGAAGTACAACTTTTGTTGGGCCTTTTTAACAAGCTAGCCAGCTGCTCAACCTCTTGTGTGTAAGCAGACTCGTCACCGTCCTGGATGAGACCGATGACTGTTTTGTCCAGATATTCCAGGATGAAGTGCAATCCCGTGTTGATTGCATCATCCAAGGACCTGTTTGCTCGGTAAGCAAACTGCAGGGGGTCCAGTAAGTGTCCAGTGATGTCCTTCAGATAAGCCAGAACCATTTTTTCAAATGACTTCATGACAACAGATGTTAGAGCCACAGGTCTATAGTCGTTAAGTCCTGTTATGTTGGGTTTCTTTGGAACGGGGATGATGGTGGAGCATTTGAAGCAGGAAAGCACTTCACACAACTCCAGAGATCTGTTGAAGATCTGTGAAAAGATGGGGGCCAGCTGGTCAGCACAGGTTTTCAGACAGGCCAGTGTAACGCCATCTGGGCCTGGTGCTTTTCTTCTTTTGTTCTTCCTGAAGACCTGGCGCATATCGTTTTCACTGATTTGAAGTGCAGGAGGGGTGGAGAGGGGGATTGCAGGAGGTGTTAACGGTTGTGTAGAGAGATGGTCAGAACGGGTGTGGGGGGTTTCAAATCTACAGTAAAACTCATTCAGGTTGTTAGCAAGTCGTTGATTAGCCTCAGTGCAGGGGGATGGTGTCTTGTAGTTTGTGATGCTCTCAGCCCTTTCCACACTGAAGTTGAGTCGTTGGAAGTGAACTGGTCTTCCAACTTTTTAGCGTAGGTCCTTTTAGCCACTCTAATCTCTTTGTTCAGTGTGTTCCTGGCCTGATTATACAAGACTCTGTCCCCATTTCTGTAGGCATCCTCTTTGGCCTGATGAAGATGTCTGAGTTTTGCTGTAAACCATGGCTTATCATTGTTGAATGTTAAATAAGTCCTGGTAGGAATACATATATCCTCACTAAAAACTAATATAGGATGTTACAGTCTCTGTGAGTTCGTCCAGATCGGTGGTAGCAGCTTCAAAAACACTCCAATCAGTGAGGTCAAAATGAGCTTGTAAATCCTGCTCTGTATCGTTGGTCCATCTCTTTACAATCTTTACTACAGGTTTAGCAGATTTAAGTTTCTGCCTGTAGGTCGGTATAAGATGAACCAGGCAGTGATCAAACAGCCCCAAAGCTGCTCGTGGAGTGATATCCATACTTTATTGTGGTGTAACAGTGATCCAATATATTACTGTCTTTGGTGGGACATGTAACACGCTGTCTGTATTTTGGCAGTTCACGGGAGAGATTGGCTTTATTAAAGTCCCCAAGAATGATTAAATCAGAGTCCGGGTGTTGTTGTTCTGTCTCTGTGATCTGATCAACGAGTTTCTGTAAAGCCTGGCTCACGTGCGCTTGTGGAGGGATGTAAACACTCACAAGAATGAACAAGTGAAACTCCCGCGGCGAATAGAATGGTTTGCAGTTAACAAAAAGCACTTCTAGATCTGAACAGTACATCTTCTTTAACACAGTTACATCTGTACACCACCGTTCATTGATATAAATGCATGTCCCACTGCAGCATGATTTTCCCATTGATTCTGCGTCGCGATCTGCTCTAAACAGCTGAAAGTCCGGCAGATGGAGCGCGCTGTCTGGAATGGCGTCATTCAGCCAGGTTTCCGTGAAACACAGAGCAGCAGAGTGTGAGAAATCCTTATTTGTCCGGGAGAGCAGGATTTCATTTTCTTCATTTGTTTATTTTCCGTTTCGTTCTGTAGAGAGCGGAGATTTGCCAGATGGAAAGACATCATCTTGATGGCAGTATATGTCTCTGTACAAGTTATGCATCCATGTCAGTGGTACCTTTGCACATATTTCAGTCATCCGTGCCATTTGCTCTGCTAAACCCCAGTACCATGACGTTTGCTTTTGCATCTATCGCTGATGAAAGTCTGGATGGTCCCTTTGGTCTTTGGGACTGAGAACTCGATGTCCGTTTTTTCTAGGAACCGAATAAAAATGTAGACTCATCTGACCACAGCACACATTTCCACTTTTTTTGATTATCTGAGATGAGCTCTGGCCCAGACCCTTTGGCATCGCTGCATAGAATTGACAAATAGCTTTTGCTGAATCTTTTCACAATATTGTTCACAATATTATGTATAGTAGTTGGTGAAATACCTAAAGTCTTTGTGATTTTGCCATGAGAAATGTGATTTTTTTATTTGTTTGACACTTCTTTCATGAAATTTGGCACAAAGTGATGAGCCATGATCCAGCTTTGCTTGCAAAGACTGAGATACTCTTTTTATATTCAATCATGATACCTATTTACCTATCTAACCTATTTCCAGTTCACCTGTTTATTGTGGACTGTTTTAAAACAATTTAATTGGGATATTCCACAACCTTTTCACTTTTATTGTCTCTCTATCCCAACTTTGGAGTGTGTTGCAAAAACAGAAACCAAAAACAAGACCCTGTTGTTTTGCTTCAGTTTTGTTGGTGACGTCAGGGTGTATTCTGTCTAGTGTCCACAGGACTTTCTTCCCCATCATTATTTTTGCAAGTGACAGTCCCATTATACAGTAGCTAAACAATGCACAGAGCAACCTTGTTTTAATTGTCACTTGATCTTTTTCCTTGAAAGTCCGTACTGCCCACTCATCTAGTCTATTTGATGATGGATGATATGGAGAAGAAGTGACATGTTATTCCATTCTACTAAAAAGCTTATAAAACCGTGTATAATAAATTTGTTATTTTTTTTTTATATGTAATAATGAATTGCAGAATGCATTTATGGGAAGATTTGATCCTTTTAACTCAAGGAGAGCAAAAGAAATCTGAAGACACTGTTGTGTTGTTTGTCCCCCCTTCTTCCCCTCCACTCCACAGCATGCAGAGCACCACACCCACTTTTGTTGCATTTTTCAAAACTGTGGTGAGAACTAACTGCTGCTGAAACAGGGGGTTTCAGGACCCTTTAATAAAACATCCTTTTGAGTTGCACTGGGCTCTGTAAATTGCCCTAGCCTAATCTAATGTAGTAGCAGGAGTCTACAGGTGATTAGGCTGATGGGAAACAGTGACAGGTCCCCCCTCCACTTCACTGGGGATCTGTCTCTGGGGCTCATCTAGTTGTCCTGATCTCCGCTGACATCTCTAGGTGCTGATCCACCATCTGGGCTGGATACGTACTGGATCCGGGTAACTGCAGTGACCATCTGGACTGGATACGGACTCGTTCTGGTAGCTACGGTGACCTCGGAATAAGAAAGAAACAGACTAATATTAGCGTAGATGCCATTCTTCTAACGATGTAGCAAGTACATCAGGTGTTATGGGAAGTGTTCCCAGTTCCGGTTGTTCTAATTAATGCAGCATAAAAATCCTTTAACGGATTTGAGTGTTAGAAATGTGTTAGTGTGTAATTTGTAAGCCAGGTTAAAGAGATGGGTCTTTAATCTAGATTTTAACTGACAGAGTGTGTGTGTGCCTCCTGAACAGTATAAGGTAGGTTATTCCAGAGTTTGGGTGCTAAATAGGCAAAGGATCGCACCCGCAGTTGATTTTGTTATTCTTGGTATTATCAAATTGCCAGAGTTTTTAAAACGCAGCGGATGTGGAGGACTATAATACGATGAGTTTGTTGAGAGATAAGAGTAGGTGCTAAATCATTCAGGGCTTTATAAGTAATAAGCAAGATTTTAAAATCTATATGATGTTAAATAGGGAGCCAGTGCAGCGTTGGCAGAACCAGGCTAATATGGTCATGCTCCCTGGTTCTAGTTAGGACTCTAGCTGCTGCATTTTGAACTACCCGGAGTTTGTTTAATAAGCGTGCAGAACAACCACCCAATAAAGCATTACAATAATCTAAACGTGAGGTCATGAACACATGAATTAACATTTCTGCATTTGACATTAGCCGTGTTTCCACTTTCGGACCAAAAGCGGGCATGCTAGTGCGTGCCAGGGCTCTGAGCATTTCCACTGTCGGGCCAAAAGCGGGCATGCTAGTGCATGCCAGGCCCAGTCGCGTTTCCACTGTCACTTCTGGGGCTTGATCAAGTCACCTTTATTTATATAGCACTTTTAACAATGCAGATTGTGTCAAAGCAACTGTACAGCATTAATTAGGAAAATAGTGTGTCAATAATGCAAAATGACAATAGTAAAAATCTTTTCAGTTAACCTGTTAACACACACCTGGACGCCGGCGTACTCAACGCTCTTTGTTTGCAAGTGTCAATGTTTACGAATAGTTTAAATGAAAAGGGACAAAATTAATCTTGACACACTATATATCATTCTAAAGATTTAAGCCTCAAGCATCGACGACAGATCGCTGTTTTTCAATGGAAAGCTTATAAAGAATGTATATGCTAAATTTGTCTAAGCAGTAGACATCAAAACATGAAGAATAAAAACGCAGTACATATCATATTCGTCGTAATAACGAGTCATAAACACATCCACAGCTGTAAATCCCGGTTTAGTTAGAATGGTAAGGGTCTACTGAATGACATCTCATGGAGCACGTTTGGTCCAACAAAGCAATAACGTTGTAATATGGATGATAATTCCTTTGTTTACGTTTCAGTTCTTCAGGGACAGTATTGTTTGTGTCCGTTATGGAATAACTCACGCTCAGCAAACTATGTCTTGGTAGTTAAAAACAGCATGGTTTTGTAGCGTATAGTGTCACAAACAGAATGAGACGATCCACTAAAAAAAGTGAAAGATAGGCGGAAGATTGTTTATTTGAAATCTGGCGCTCTCTCATGATGGCTCATGATGCACCTGTCATCTGATGGAGGCGTAACTTAGGGATCGGCTTTTTCTTTATTTTTTTTTATTTTTCAACATTTTTCATATATGTGTGAGTGTGTTTTATGTTGAATGTGACTGTATCTGCATGATAACCATCTGTTTGAGTGCAAATCAGCTCGCTATTACTGTGTAATCACAGCTATCAATGTGAACGCCATCTATATGAATAGAGTGTGATTATTGACTTTATGGCGCATTTGTATGATTACCATCTCTATAACTGGCCATCAGCACGTCAACACGTGATAATTGACAATATGAGCAGAAAATTTGTAAATGCTGCATTTCTAGCAATCTCAGGATGTACTGTAATTGGCATACATAGTTAAATCTTTTTTATTTTTCTTATTTATTTTTATTACTCAAATTATTCTTATTGAATTTTTCTAGTTCTCAAATAAATAACTTATATGATGTCTAAGTTTCTGTATATTGTTTTATAATTGAAAAACTATGCAGTGGTATGTTTTATGACTAAAATAGTTCGTAGAACCCTTCAATACAGTTGGTAAATATTTTTTATATTTGGGCAGGTGGGGGAGACTAGACATAGTATTAGAAAAATGGTTGCAGGAATCTCATTTTTTATGGTATCTTCTTCAGATTTGAAATAGAAACTCATTAAACATGTGACTTTCAACCCATTACTTTTCTAGATTGCTCCAGGACTGATTTCATGTATTTTTATATATAAAAAAAAAAATTCAGTGTGGTACAATTTTTTTTCAAGGCACTTCAGTGTCTATAACTTTTAATATTTTTGAGCATTATCAACTATGTTTGATAAAAAGTAAAGCCCAAAGGGTCTTCTTTTCAAAGACACCAAAATTGTGTGTTTAACACACTGAAGTAAGGAACAGTTGCAGTTTTAAGTTAGGTAGGGCACTTTCAGCTGTAAGTCCCATAATGGGGGGTCTGGTTAACAGGTTAAAGTCCCCAAGAATGATTAAAACAGTGTCCGGGTGTTGTTGTTCTGTCTCTGTGATCTGTTCAGCGAGTTTCTGTAAAGCCAGGCTCACATGCGCTTGTGGAGGAATGTAATATTCATGAGAATGAAACTCCTGCGGCGAATAGAATAGCTTGCAGTTAATTAAGAGTGTTTCTAGATCTGTACAGCACATCTTTTTTGAACAGCTGAAATCCGGTCCGCTCTGAACAGCTGAAATCCTGGCAGATGAAGCGTGCTGTCTGGAATCATAGAAACACATATAATGGCTTGTTGGAAAGGTGGGGTTGTGCTGAATATGTAAAAATAGCATGACAATTTATGAGGTGTCCAAAATGAATGAAAATGGAACACTGACATAATTTAGTCCAAAGCCCATTATCAGTGGTGAAAACAATGTTGAGAAATTCAAATATAAGATACATCTAATAATGAAATATTTCACATGGCATCTTGTACTATATGGAAACAAAGATTGAAATCGAAAGATAACACCTTACCATAGCACAAACAGTAGACCAGGAGTCAGGATTGCAGTTTGAACTTGAGTTTTTTAATAAAACTATAACTTAACTTCACACAATACAAATTAAATTACTGTCTTAAATAAAACAAATGGCAATCTAACTAAACAAACAAACACTCTGTGGGGAAATGAGCCCTGTCCCTCTCAGGCTGTTTATTTTATTTTCTAGCAGTAACCATTTGGAACATGAACTGCTTTTGGTAGCCATTCTGGGGTCAACCCCCCATGATGTTACAACTGCAACACACCACTGTCACTCATCCACATTGTCATCAGTGACAAAGTGGGTCATATTTGGACAGTCTGGGAAAGGGCAAGAGCAAAACTCTGTGCAGGTCAAGCCCACTGAAAGACACTGGCATTTGGTGGCATCGTTGCAGTTTCCGTCTTTACAGTAGAGGTGGGTGATGTCTCTAACTTCTTTAGGTGCTGGTGCATCACAGGTTCAATGCACCCATCTTCTCTGAGCCTCCATCCTCTACCAACTGGGTTCCAGAGAAGAGGTTTGGCCAGGTGGTTGTGATGCCACACTGCTGTTTGGTACATGGCTCTCAGCACATGTTGCTGGAAGGCATCTTCTGTTGGGGGTAGATTTGCTGCTGACAAATCAGTGGTAGATGCTAGTGTGTACCTCAGCTCATCCAGGTTGGTGCAAGGATGCCCATCCACCTTTTTCTTTTGGCCATACAAGAGGAGGGCATACCTTCTGGCCACAGGCTAAGCCTCTTCCAGGCTACCAGAGAGTCCAAATTTGGTAATTTCCTGTAACTCACAAAGATGGGTCTTCAGTCTTGTGAGGGCAGTGGCCTTTCCAATTCTGTACAAACTGCTTGTGGTGTCACAACCCGTGAGGGCATGGCAATGCAGGTAAACACTCACAAAGCACTGCTCCAAGCTTCTGAGCGATCAAACAGATAGGGATGAATCTTTCCTTAAGGCAATGTCCAGAGTACATAAACACTGCTGAGGATCCAAACATCCCTTTGCTTGAATAGTACAGAAGCAAAACTAGTACATCTGTATTATCACATTTGACAGTTAGATGAGAATGTGACTGTGCAAGGTGTATTGCATGTAACACCAGTGTCAGCCTCCTCCTGGTCACTGTAAAGATCTTTCAAGCAGTCAATGCTTGACTGGCTAACCCTCTTAACCTCCTGACCATTTTCAAAGTCACCTGCCAAGATGACAGTGTTCCCTGAAGAAATTCTTGTTGGCCCAGTACTGGCGATGTAGGTGCTGACAAAGTTACATAGAGCAACCTTGTTTCCGCTGATCCTGAGGTATTTTCTGTAGTTTGGAACACTTGTTTGTCCTGTGATGATATGTGTTTGTCTGCTGGTATGAATGGTGCCCCTTCTTTGTCTTTCAAGATCTTTGACTGAGTGTTGGTGGTCATATCTATCAAACACTATAACGACACAGCTGTTACATTCCTTTCCCATTAAAGTTGTGATCTTTTTCCAGACACAGTGGTCATATCTATCAAACACTATAACGACACAGCTGTTACATTCCTTTCCCATTAAAGTTGTGATAGACCCATGCCATCAATGATATATGCTGATGGTTCTTTAACATTTGGCAGCTGCTGTGTCTCTTCAACAACAGCCTCGAGTTTCTTGGCCAGGCCAGCTTTTGTTGTCTTCCTCATGGTTCCATCATCAAAAGGGTGGGACAGCTGCAAGTTCGTGAGACATCAGAGTCTCCATGAACACCTCTCTTTGTTTGGAGACAGCCAGTAATCTTCGAAAGAGCACGTCTGAGTCCATGTGGACCTTTCTAGATATGCTGACTCCAACTGATGTTTTCATGTCCTTGAAGGTTGCACACTGGTTTCTTTTCTCTGGCTCCCAGAAGCTCTTTGTTCTTTTTGATTTTGCCAGACGTTATTCAATAAAGATAAATTTAAAGATGAAGATAAACATTCTGCTTCACACCATCTTGCAGGAAGCTTGATAGCTCTTTTGCAACTTTATCAGATGCAACCTGACCACTTGCAATGTTGATCAGTTCCTCAGGAATGCTATCAAGATCAAAGGGATTCTGCCTCTGCTCCACAGTTTCCATTATCTTCTGTATGTCTCTTTCGTCTTGGTCCATTCTGGATGCTCCATGCTCCTTGTGTGCTTCCGAGCTCTGATCATCAGTGTCACAGAGCTCTTTCATGGCATCCACATATGCTGTGGTCACATGTCTTGTCATCAACCATCTTGTGAGAGCTCCTTTTCGTAATGTGAAGCCAACAACCCCACCCTGACTCTTCGATGCTCAGACCGGCGAACAACAAAGCCACCTTGCTGCATGAATGTGTATGCTTCTGATTGTTCATGTTCAAGTGCTTTCATTTCTGCAACATAGACTGGCATGTACTTGCCATAATTGGACCTGCCAGCAGCACTGAACCAAGGCATCACTTCACACATGCAATTAAGGTGAAGTTGAAAGTCAGCTTCACGCTCCGAACGAAGAATCCTTAGCAATAGATCAGCACCATTGAGGAACATTAACCAGTATCCAAAGGTTGCTGATTGTTTAACTCCCTCATTTATGAACATCTGGATTCTCTTCTGGATCTCAGGAAGTTCAGTCTCCACCTCACTAATGAGCTGTTGAGCAGTGGCCTTGTCATTACCATGAAATGCATGCTTTACATCCCGTAGGATTTGCTCTTGTGCTTCAGTCATTGCACATTGGCCTTGTTTTTCACGCCATGATTGCATGGCTTGCCAGAAGAGCCTGAACAGAGCCTCAGAGGCTAGCTTTATGCTTCTTACTCCTCTTGCCAGCTGTTTCCCTTGAAGCAACTGTCGAGCTGTTCCCTCTGCATACACATCTGACTCAGTTAGTATGTCAAGGAGTCCACCATCGCTGTAGAGCTTTCTGATGCTTGCTAGGTAAGCCATCGTGATATGCATACCTCCCAGTCTCATTGTGATCTTTCCATGTAAGGGCGATGGTTTGCCCCACAAGAACAGACAAAGTTATGCAAAGATAGGCTTACATGGTGCCAGTAGACAGACCTTTTTTCTCCCATAAATAAAGCCTGCTAGCCTACTTGGGGTATTTTACATGCACAGTGCCAACTTCGAGTCAGTAAAATAATAATAAAAACAATAATTTAATGCTGGTATCCAAAACATATAATTCAATACAAGTATTATATTAGGTACATTTTAAAACTTCAATGCACACGTATAATAAGCCTAGTAATAATAAGCCTAGTAATAAGTAGGCATTTAAAATACATCAATAACTGATATCATAGTTTAACACAGATAAAATCAGAGTTAAGGCTTGCTTTAGGTGTTGCTCGACGAGGATTTCTCAATCGTTGTGACTTTCAATCCTGAGGAGACAAAATGCCACGGAAGCTCCCGCCGTGGAGTGAAGAAGAGGTGGAGTTACGAGGATTCTCAGACAGTTGAAGTGTCCAATGGAGTTAAGAGATTTGCTCTCAAGCTATTTTCAACACTTTAGATTGGTTAATAATTTGTAAAAATAACAGAACCATGTGGGGACTGACCTATAGCATCGATTTGTGAAAAAATATGAAATTGACAAAATTTGGACAAAAATTTAGGTTTCCGCCCGACAGTGACGATATTTTAATAAAGGTGTTCCATTCCAATGTTAACCTGATTCAATTGGATCTGTGTTTCATATGAATTGTATAGTATACTGTGCCTCAAGAAATGTATCATTAGTAAATGTATCATAAATATAGATCAGCATTTACCTAATGTAAGTTACTTTGCAGTAACAATGAATTTGTCAACATTCTTCTCACCACTGATAATGTGATTTGGACTTGAGTTCTTGAGACCAGTGTTCTTTCATTTTGGACACCTCGTACATTGAGTGACAGAACACTCCCATTTGTCATGCTATATTTACATATTTGGTATTGATGGATTCAGCACAACCCCACCTTTCAAACAAGCCATCATATGTGTTTCTATGATAATCCCTGGCAAAGCCATCACAAAGTAAATGAAAACATTCTGCATAGATATTAAATCATCTTTACAGACTAAGACGATCGAAGGTCAAATATCATTTACATATTTAGTAATACAAAGCATGACGTATTGCATACAAATCACTGCGAGAGCTTTCCAATATGCGTGCTACTGAGTGACGTCTATCCAATCAGAGTAGATCACTGTTAAGCCCGCCCCTTCGAGAGGTTTGTGTCAAAACACCAAACGAAAAACTGCAAAGCGTAAGCGAAATCTGTGGCAATGCATTCAGAATCCACGATTAGCGAAAACTAATCTTTGAAAAACATCAACAAAGAATGAAGCATATTTGAAGAGCCTGTTAAATTTGTGCGACAGAGTTCTTTTTTTTTCATTTTCATTGTGTTTTCTTCTTTTGTAATTGCATATATTTGAAAGTTTCTCAAAAAGTTATGTTCAGTTTTATAAAGTTACGTTCATTTTTTTTTGAAGCAAATGTAATTCCATAGACATGGCTGCATCAACACTACTGTTGTTCCTTAAACCACACCTTCTTTCTTTGCGTGAACATTTGGGCGGCATTACACAAATTTTTCCACATCGTGACGTAGATATGTGGAGGCATGTTTGAACAAGGCGTTTTAGCCTGGTCTGGATAAGCCTTCTCTTTTAGGTAGAATAAATTCTTTTGTGGGAGACTTTGAGCTTTGTAACTCTTCAGATCTTATACATGCACAAATAGCTACATAACACACTAAAGGAAAGGACAAATAGAAATTGCATCATATGACCCCTTTAAGTACTGTCAAATTAGCATTTTAATAACATATACTGCAAAATGTCATTCTATATATTCAAGTTTCATTCAATATATTCAAACTTTCATTCCATATATTCAAGTTTCATTCAATATATTAAAACTTTCATTCCATATTTTCAAGTTTTGTTCCGTATATTCAGACTTTCATTCCACATACTCAAGTTTCATTCCATATATTCAAACTTTCATTTAATATATTTAATAATTTCCTGAACGGCATGCCATTATATATATATATATATATATATATATATATATATATATATATATATATATATATATATATCCACCAAAGAAAACAGAAATAAGAAATAGTGGTCTTTTTTATTCAAAATGGCAAATTAAGACAAAAGGCAAGTAGTTTTCCATCACTGACTTTTTAAACTGTTGTAACCATTTACACAGGTAATGTTATCCTCTAACCTTGTAGCCAAACATGCAGTTCCCAGGAATTAGTCATAAAACAAATTAATTATCTAAAAGACTAGACTTATTGTAGCATGACAATACAGTACTGCTGGTAAAGAAGCCCTCTTGCTGGGAATTACAGAATATCAAATCCCACCATCTGATATCAAACCAGACATGATGACTTCTTATATATTTTATAGTTCTTCTGCAAAGTTATGACATTTAACTGCAATCAAATTTCTAAATCAGAGCTTCCCTTGGTAAGACACCTCTAAGAATAACAATTTATAGATTGTCACAGTAACACTAATACCAACCCAAGAATGCTAAGAATGAAAAAGAAAATTACAGAAGGTAAAGACATGAGGAGAAAGAACAATAATGAATGAACATCATTGACTGGACTGTGCGTATACTCTCATCTTGTGACTCTCCTTCACTGCAGCTCTGGGTCATTTTAACAGATATGACCTAACAAGCACAATTCTCAGACAGCCATGCTCAAAGAATATCTCCCTCTTTCTTGTCCTAATTTGTAGATAATGAATAGACATTTATTCTCACAGGATCAACATGTGATCAAAAGATGAGGAACTGAGACAGGATACAAATTTACAAATCCATCATTATGAATAATATTTTTCTATTTAATGTAAAACTTGTAAGTGATGTTGACTGAAGAGAATCTCAATAAAAAAAGAATCCAAGGAAAACAAAAGAAAAATAAAGACTTATGAATAATGTAAGACTTCACTAAGACTTAAGAATAATATGCTTGCACAAGCATACCCTTCTTAATAGATAAAACTTTTGCTTAAAGAAGCAGACAGCATTTTTTCACCACCTTATCACCTTGTCTATCACCTTAGCACATCTTGATTTGTCAGTTTTTACGTGTCTTCCTTTTTAAAGAGCTTCAGATTGGTCAAATTGTCAGGGGATCTTTTGAATTTAGCCCTCTTCAAGTCAATCCAAAAGGGTTTTTTTGGGGGGTTTGGGTCTGGGCTCTGACTGGGCTTTTCCAAAATGTTCTTCTTATGAAGTTATTCCTTGGTTGATTTTGATTTGTGTTTGAGATTATTATCATGCTGAAAAATTTTTAATGGAGGACTTTCATTTGTTATTTTCCATCAATTTTTGACAGATGATCTGTTTATCTTTTTCTTTCTTTTTTTCTTTTTTGAATGTCATTGTGGTGTCACATTGTCTCCCCTTCTTTATGATGGCTTGCATGATATTCATTAGCACATAATGTTTTGGGAAAGCTTTTGTATTCTTCAGATTGGGACCTTTTCACAATGTGATCCCAACCCATCATTTGTAATCTCTAATAGCTACCAAAATAATGCTAAATTAATATCAGATTTTTTTATTATTCAGGGTTAATTAGCATCACATAATCCTGAGTACTTTTAAGATTTTGAATTTGATTAGTTAATTTTTCAGTGTATCATCCCCCATAATAAGAAGGTCTGCACACTTATGTTACCAGCTAAATGTGTAGTTTTATAACCACTGTGTGTTAGCATTTAGAGTGAAAAACAGGTAAAATGGGAACTGTACGCCTAAGCTTAACCATCTTTATTATTATGTGTATTTTTCTGTTACTAAAAATTAACAGTACATGTGTTCCATTTTTCCTATATTTACTGAAGGATTATGGATGTATGAGTTTGTGTATAACCTGTTGTAAAAACACACAAGTGCAGATAATGATAACTAATTGTGAAAGAAAACTGGTAAAATGGCTCTCCATGCGACAAGATCAGTGACGTTTTTGTCTGCTTTTTTGTTGTTGTTGCTGTTGTTTTATTTTTGTTAAAATTCTAAGTTCTGTATTCATCATGTAATCAGAAAATTTGCAAGATCCCAAAGAAAGAGAGGCTGCTTAGCAGTGATGCATTGTAACAATTTATTCATAAAACTTTCCTAAACTACAGCCCTCTATAGGATTACTTCAGGGTGTGGGACTGGGAGGAACCTGTTATGCACATCTATGATGTCATACTTTGGGGGTTTGGTTTGGGGTGCTGATATTGAAGCAAGACGCCTCATGGGTCTCAAAGAAAAGCTGGATCAGTGACTGTGGTGTTGTGGTCATCAATGCATACCCTGATGATGTGGACGGCTCTTGTCTTTCTAATTCTTACATTCTCATCAGGAGCGCTTTCCCGTGAGTGTTTCTGATATTTTATATACTTTATATACAGAAAAGCATTAATAGGAATCATCGATTGTACAAAATTTGAAAGTATAAAATAGATACATTAAAGAAATACCTGACAGTAAATAAGTAAATAATTAATCAAGATTTGTAAAACTTTATATATCCTCTTTTAGAATCTTTGGATTAAGTCCATGGGTGAAAAATAGTTGCATTATTTTAAATACCAATACTTTAAACAGTTCAACTTATTACTAATTTTATTCCAATGAATAGCCACAAGGTAGTTCAACACAAAAACAGATGTAGAAAAGCAGTTGAACAAGCTTTAAAACTTTATACTACAGCCCTCCAATGTAGCCTTTTAATAATGAGCAATATTAGAACTAGTAGTTGGATGACCTGTATGATTAATGCTTTAAAGAGGCTTAAAGCTAACTATTTAAGGATAATTGGCCAGTCTTTGATTTTATTTTGTATAGTGTTGGTGAATGATGTCAAATGTTGAAGAATAGTGCTGGCATCACCCAGTCACAGCTTTGATTTCCTGGAAAGGTATTGCTTTTGATAAAAAAATATTTGCCAAATGAATAAAATGTGAATGTAATGCATCTTAAAACACATAATAAACCACATATGATTGCTTATCAATTTCAATCAGATACACAAACATTCAGATAAATGAAAGTCAGAACTCTGTGGGAACTTAACTCATTCCAGCAGTGGGGATTACAGTTCCCTCAGCTGAAAGTCACATGAAAAGGATTGAGTGGAATTGTGGAGGTCGTGTGACTCTATTTGCCAACTCTCACATTCTCTTGCTTGTTTCATTGTAGACCTTTTCTCTTTGTTCACTTATAAACTTAAGTCAACCTTTAGCAACTGATCTACCCTATTACTTACTTCAACTACCTTATGAAATTACATTAAATATTATATTATACTATATATAATTTAGAGTCTAAATATCTATTATACCATTAATCTAATCTGTCATCTCATGTTGTCATATATTTGTCTAATAACTAATTCTAAAAATCATTTTAGTGTTTGTAGGGTTGATTTTAGTGTTGAAGCAAAGGAATTAAATCAAGATAAATATGCACTTTACACATTACACATCTAATGATTTCTAATAACTGGGCCTGTTGGGAGACTGTTGGGAGCCTGTTTGGATCAAGAGTTTCCCCCGTAGATGGGTTTTAAAGAAGGCCTGTTTGATTTAAAGGAAGTTGAAAATTTACTTTATTAATACATTTCTAATTACTGAAAACTTATTTTAATGCTCTTTCACAAAGGAGACCTTTACTATTTCTTTTCATCATTCTTCTAGAATCCAGAACACGCTTTGCACATTATCGTTCATGGAACTCAAAGATGTATCCAGTTTGGAGGGATGGAGATCCTAGATACAGAGACTGTTGGAAAGGTATTTGAGCACATACATACAAATTTAATTGAATTCTAAAAATGTTAAAGCACAAGACAATGAGCTCCATGGAATTTTTTTTTTCTTTCAATTTCCAAGGGAAAAAATTAACAAGAAGGAATGAGAAACTGTTTGGTTTGCATATGAATAAATTATTATATATGATATAAGTGGAAATAATGTATTATTATTCAATTCTCTTTATTCTCTTAGTTTTTTATGCTATATATATGCTATACCTGCTACCTCTCTTTTAAACTATATCTGGAATTTTTTGTGTGTGTGTGCCTGACAAAGGTCTTTGACTGAATTGTTGCCCAATTTAACTTTTTCTAAATAAAGGGAGAACAACAGTGTTCAGATCTTTTTTGTATTATTTGATGAATTTTTTTTGATCTTGCACCTGGCCAAGATGCTTTGGGTGTGTGCACCTTGGGTTTTTTTATTTTTTATGTGTAAATCCTTTTTTTTGCCATAGGTGGAGAGGTAACATTTGAAGTCAGAAGTGATTCTCCTACACTGACAGGAGCCAAAGCCACTTTCAACATTGATGTTCGCTTCCCTCAGAACCAGACAGCCCTTTCTGATGGACAGGTGGTGTGGGCAAGAAACTGTACAATTAATGGTTAGTTATATAAACTTCCATAATAAAATACATTTACATTATATATGATTTTATTCTTGCACTACCACCAATCAAAATTTTGTAATGTATTTGCAAACCACTATTGAGTTTTTATACATTATTTGTATGTGTGTGTGTGTGTGTGTGTGTGTGTGTGTGTGTGTGTGTGTGTGTGTGTGTGTGTGTCTTTTAGGAACATCATATACTATGGGCCAGACTGTATACCCTGAGTCCAATATCCCTCAAGAATGGACAGGTGTCTTTCCTGACAGGACACCCTTCACTAAGGTCTCCAACAAAAAGCCACAGTTTGTCTATGTATGGAAAACATGGGGTAAGAGCAAGTTTAAACCTGTAGTCTTATTCTAGTCTAATATATAGGGGAGAGCGGGGAGTTGAGCCGGTTTTTACTTACTCTGTGTATAAGTATGAACAGTGTGAACATGACAGTAATGGGTCCAATTTAAATATGTACATATTTAATGTGGTGTATCCTTGGGAATAATCAATTTTAATCTAAAATAAACTGCTTTCAAAATATGGCTTTCCAAAAAAAAAAAAAAAAAAAAGTGGTCTCTTGACGCAACTTGCCCCCAATGATGGGTAAACATTTTCACCTCATGCTATATCAAAGGAAGAGAAATTACTTCTTAAAACCTATGTGTGAGCCTTGTGATGGACTGGAGCCTTGTGAGCCTTGTGACGACCAAGATGCCCTAATAAGGACAAAGAGGTCTGGATAATAGAATGGATGGATGGATGACTTCTTTAAAGTTTTATTTAAAGATACAGTTCACACTCTGAAGGCATTTTTTTAATTATTTAAAATTTTCAGAACAAAATAAAGTTCAAATTGGAGAATTAAAAAATAATGAAAGAATGGACTGCGAGTACAGAACTGGGCTAATAGTACTCAACATCCCACTTATCAATTTTCACAAACTATTTAAAATGTATTATTTAAAATCAAGTTCAAAACAAATAACAAAATCAAAAAAGTTTGGCCTAAAATTAATGAAATACAGCATAGAAATACAGTAAAATAATACCTTATAATCATTAGAAGGGTTGAGCCACTGGCTTTTAAAAAATCTCTTTTACAGCAAAAAGCAGTTTTTTGAACCAATTATCCAATTACCAATTATCCCATTGGCCCCTCTCCATCATAGGGTGAGTAAAATGGATAACTCTTCACATATCTGTGGTCACGTCACCAATTTTGTTTAAGGTTGCCTTGAAACAAGGGGTGGCTCAGCTTTTCCCACAGGCTCATATTACCTCACTCTCCCCTAGTAACATACACATTCAGTGGAGAGATGGATTTGTAGCAAATTAGCTCAAAAGTGAAATATATATAAATAATTGCATAAATAATTGTAATTATAAATTAATTACAATTATTTATTTCAGCTGCCAGTCGTAACTGTAGCAAAATCAATATTGTCAACTAATCTGTTCGTCCGGCGAATGTTCAGTGTAATTTCATATCAACTCACAGTAAAATAACTTTCGTAATGCATTAGCAAGATCAGCTCGTTAAACTGACTTTGATTGCAAGCTGTGACAGAATCAGAAATTCATGTAATTCGTGCACAAAAGGTTTATCAATTAAACACTAACACAGAAATAGTCTAACAAATATATACACACACTCACACATGCATACATGGAGAAAAAGGGGAAGTACAAGTGAATGAAACCAGAAATAGGGAATGAAGCTATGAAAAGAGTCGTTTAACCACCTGCACAAAACCATCAGTGCCGTTTTACAGCTTATACTGAACCTCTAAACCTTTTGTTTAGTTAAATCTACGGCTCATTTGATCAGAGTGGGTAAAGGTGCATAAGGCAGTTTTATGTACCTTCATACTCTGATTAATATAACAAGCATACAATGCATGTTATGAGGAGGTGGTATGCACCAGTGGATGGTGGACTAAACAAGGGTTATTTTGATATCAAACACGGTACCAATAGGGTTACATTATCTATTAATGTATCTATTAATAATCAGAAGGCATGCATAAAGCAGTATACAATACAAAAGACAATATACAAAAACAGTAATAATATACACAATGTCCTGGGGATATGCATGTTCATTCATAGAAAGGTTTGCCTATGAATCAATGAGAAGTCGTCCTTTTCTGTGGGCAGTATGTGTCTGTTTCAAAGTGAATTGAGTGAGAATAAAACTCTGAGTTCCATTGGGCCATAAAAGCAATCTTATCTGGCTATCCTGGTTGTTATGGTAACCAGAGGTCTGGGGGGTTGTTCACAGGCATCCAGGGACCCAGTCAGGTTCACTAAAAAAGTGTTTCATTCATCCAATTAAAAAAATTTAGGGTAATGATTCACATCTATATTTTTTAACTTGAGCCAATGAAAATTAAATTACACTACAAATTACACTTTTTTTAGTGTTGTTGAGTGAGGGGTCTGTTGGACTATTTGCTAAATATAGCAAATAATAATGTGCCTGATGTGTCCAGACTTTACAGAATAACGTATGCAACCGATGAGGACTGTAGGGTTAGACTTGTGCAGGCTTGTTCAACATTCTTATTAACCATTTAATTTTTTTCTTTGATTTTAGGTGTAGCTTGGTGTTAGGGACAGGGTTAGGGCAACTGGTTGCTGAATTTTAGTTACTCTTGCATTGTTTCTCTCTTTCAGGAAAATATTGGCAGGTGGCCGATGGTCCCTCCTCTCTACTGACAATTGAAACAGACAATATGCCACTTGGTTCTTACACCATGGACTTGGTGATTTATCACTGCCGTGGCAAAGACAGGTTTATTCCCCTTGGTTATGCATCTACCCAGTTCTCCGTCACTGGTGAGTAGTTTGATAACTGCAAATATATCTAGAGATCGCTTATCATCTCTATTCTTTCGAAAAAAAACATTAAGTCTATTTTGTTTACCTTACGTTGTAGTAAGAATTAATGCCATTAAACCACTGCCTTAAACTAAACTGGAGAGTAAACCAATGTTGCCATTTACTGTGTACTGTATATTCCCACAAGAACCTAATGAAACTTCCTCTTCTTCTCTAGACCAGATTCCTTTTACAGTGATATTATCTCAGGTTGGTGACATCAATCAGGGTGACCAAAGCTTTATCCAGAACAGAGCTGTGTCCTTCAGCATTAATTTGCATGATCCTAGTCAATATCTCAATGGGTCAGACATCACCTTCAACTGGGATTTTGGTGACAATAGTGGAACTCTCATTTCTCGGGAAACCACCGTTACCCACACATACCTTACAACTGGTTCCTTCAGGCCACAAGTGGTTTTGATGGCAGCTATCTCACCTGGTTGTCAGCTCAGTCCAACTCCAGCAGCCACTGGTGTACCCCCGGTCCCCTTAACAGGTAGTCCCGTAATTTCATATTGTATTCAAAGCTCATATTTCATGGTATTTAAAAGATAATTCTCAGTTCAAAAGGTGTTTTAAAGAGATTTCCAAAAGATTCATCAGTCGGTGCCTTCTCCTTTTTGACAGATGAAGCAACAGCAGTGGGAAACATTGTGCTGACTGTTTCTCCTCAATCGGTTGATGTTGTTCCCATGGCAGAGGAAGGAATTGCACCTGATGTCACTGTAGTTGCCAATGACTTGGCAGTGCCAGCAACTGACACAGAGGCAGAATTAGATAATACTGCTCAGGAGGTGCCCACTGCTGCTGGAGACACTGCTGTGGCAGAAGCTGACAATACTGCTGCAGTTATGTTAGCCACACCTACAGCTGTTGAGGCTGAACCTGCGACAGAAGTTCCTGCAGCTGACACGGCCCCAGAAGGAGGCGAGATTATAATCAATCTGGCGGCCACAGTTCTCCCAGAACCCCCTGCTGCTGTAGTTGAAACAACCTCTTTTCAGACACTTATAGAAACAGTGGCACCGACTGGTGATGCAATAATCATTAACACCTCTGTCGTCACAGATGTCATTGCATCTGTTATACCTGTAGCAGAAGACATAGAAGCAGTTAATGAAGCTGCTGCTGGAGTCAACGAGGCAACCGAAGCCATCAGTGGTGAAAAAAATTATATAGACAGCCATAACTTTAAAAACCCATAACCAATTAATTGTATCATATATTTAATGTATTTGCATTGGTGCTTTAATTTTAGGCATAACTAGCATACCTGAGGCAACAGTGAGTGAATTAGAAGCTGAACTGATGGCAGGAACTGAAGCAACCCAGGCTGCTCTAGTCATTGCAAAGCGGCAAGCACCAGAAATGCCAGCAGAAAAAAACTGTATGATTTATCGTTATGGCTCCTTCTCCACAACTCTTACAGTAGTCCGTGAGTATTTTTTAATTTATTGTTATTAATATATATATATATATATATATATATATATATATATATATATATATATATATATATATATATATATATATAAACAATAATACTAGACCTGAATATTGAACTTTTGGGCATCATTGTTCTCAAAGACAGAATTTTTTGTTTACATTTTTTATATTGTATGACTCTGGGAAAATAATTCAACAAGTTCTTCTTCTTCTATGGTAAAATGTTTGGGAAAAAAAAAAATTGGCACACAGATTGAGGACAGTCTGAATACTCCAAATTTTAAGTCTCTTACTCAAACCCGCTAGCGCCACCGCTTGTCCAAATTTGCACTCAAGCTTGTGCTAATAACTTTTGAGCCTTAAAGGCTAGAATTTTTTTTTCCCTCTGATTCCTTAACAATTCAAGATGATTCAAATGCAAGTTTTAATTTTTTTTTAACAATAATTTATTTCAAGTGAAATAAGTCATATTACTAATGATTGAAATTATGATTTTCTTTAGCCAGTTTGAGTAAATCCACCTTAAAATGTCTTTAATTACTCGTTGCTTTTGGTCTGATCCTCCCAGGCTTGCTTGCTCCTCATTCTGCCTCTGTTTTGCTTGACCCTTTAATTGCTGTTTGCAGTTATATTTGATCTTTATATTCCAACCAACATGAACATGGCTTCACTTCAGCATTACAGGCCTGGCTGGCTTAACTGTCAAAAATGTTTCATCTACAACCTCACCTACTGTATAACCTCATGGCTGGAATTGACAACCACTGTACTAACACTAAACAGGCTTTCAAACAGCCACAAAAATATACATCCACTTGAAAAACATAGAACTCTATATTATAAACTGAACCAATACTAAATTGTTAACTTGTACATGTGTACAGCATTATTCAACAATTATTTTTTGGAGTGTCTATTTAATATTGTAAAGTGAGATGGTTAGAGTGAAATTTAGTGCATGGCTTCAGCAGACAGGTTGGCTATGTCTGCCCTGCCAAACTAAACAGCGCCGCACATTTTTCAAAATGAAATCTGTGGTGAAAAACAGAAATTCAGCACACCCTAATTAACAGAATCCAAGTATCATCCGTTCAATCATTTTATGATTTAATATTAAAAGTAGGAAAATTAAAAACTAGAATTCAGCTTGATTTTTCATTTTTCGTTCAGGGGGAGAAAATTGAATAAGCAACTTGAATATGTAATTTCTACACATGGATGGGAATGAAATGCCCCCTTCTGCCGATTGGTCAGCCGAAATCAAACGGTGCCATCATCAGTTCTTCCTCAGTTTTACACGGCAGAATAATAGTCCTCCGCTACGGATTCTTAACAAGTTTATTGCAGCTACGTTTCTTCTTTTTCCTCATTAAACATCCAGACTAATGAATGGTTTGGCACAATGCCGTAGATAGAGTGCCATAGATAATCACAGCGTGCCGATATACAGCCATATTGCACTGCTTCTCATGTGGTATTGCTTATACACAATTGATATGCTTGCAGGATATGCTTATATATCTGTGTGTGTGTGTGTTTGTGTGTGTGTGTGTGTGTGTGTGTGTGTGTGTGTGTGTGTGTGTGTGTGTGTGTGTGTGTGTGTGTGCAAAAAAGTGTGTGTGTGTGTGTCAAATAGTTTATCTGTGTTTTTTTTTTATTTTTATTAGTAAGTTCCCCATGTAACTTGGTTAATTAACATGGCTATTGTTTTCCACAACTAGTAACATTCTAAATCAGTATTCAAACACAATGGGGCAGTTTCCTGGACAGAGATTAAGCCTAGTCCTAAAGTAAAATGGCTCCTGGAATGCTTTCTCTGTCATGGATTTAAATAGTCTTAGACTTAGTCTAGTCCAGAATTTAATAGGCTGATTTCCTGAAGGAAGACTAGAGCTACTTCAGGACTAAATTGAGGCTTAAATTACACCAACCAGTATTTTAGGGTTTAACTTCAGATTAATGCTGTGTTTTTAATCTTTATATATCAAAAATATTGGCACAATATTGGCAAATATGATCAAAGAAGCTTGTGAAAATAAATTTGTATAATAAATTTTATTTTATTTATTTATTTATTTATTGATTTTGATGAAAACACACAAAACCCTAAACCTTCATTGATGTAAAATGGAAAGAAAGGGATATCTCATTATGAAATAAATGTTTTTCTCTAAAACACACTGGCTACAATTAATGGCACCCTTTTATCTAATACTTTTTGCATCCTCCTTTTGCCAAGATAACAGCCCTGAGTCTTCTCCTATCGCCTGATGTGTTTGGAGAACACCTGACAAGAGATCAGAGGCCATTATTCTATACAGTATCTCTCCAGTAAACCCTCCTCTTCAGTTTTATATAGGGTTCAGATCAGAGGACTGGGATGATCATGCCAGAACCTTCATTTTTTTGTTCATTGGCCCAATTTTTATGTTGATTTTGATGGTCATTTTAGATCATTGTACATATAATACAACTCTTTATATACACTACAAAGTTTAAAAGAGGCAGACATGTAGATTCTTGTGAAAGATGTTATCTCTGTTTGGGGGAAAGGACATTGTTAAATCAGACCATATTTATTGCATCAAAATTTTTTAATACTTTACTATAGGTTAGGGGTGGATAATTTTATCATTTGTTTATAATTCATCGACCAATACTTATTACTGTAATTACTATTAATACTATTATTAATAGTTTTCATTAGCATTCATTGCTATATGATATTAACTTTAAGAACCTTCATGGAAATTTGTATTCTATAGTATATTTTCCTAATGACAATATGAATGGTTTGTATTCTACAAACATTTTTACCCATTTTTATCATGGAATAAGGGAGAATAGTTCTATATTTTAATAAATGCTATGTCGGCTAGCACTGAATTATTCATATACTTTATTTATTACCTGGAGATGACTTGAAAATCACACACAAACCATTGTGTGCTTATTGTATTCACATTTCATCAGTCAAAATGTTTCTGCTTTTTATTCAGCTTAGCTACAGCGATAGCTAGATGCCTTTGTCCATATTAGGGATTTCCTGCCTGGCATGTTGTAAGTTATTACTTCTATGAATCCGTTTTGGCTTTCCGGCTTCAAGTATGAATGAAACAGACACTGCAGGAGAGTATTTGTGGAGCTTTGTATCATTTGTAGGCTCTTTTTGAATAAAATATAGACTATCTTGTCTCTTTGCATTTAAATCTAGGTTAATAATATTGCGTTCAGTTACGACATTCAAGTTTCTATCATTATACTTGAGATGGTTTTGCATAAAAGGACTTTATCTGGCTGTAGTTTAGTTCCTTTTTCTAAATCATGTTACTTTCTACCGGGTGTCTGTTCTATCACACAGATTTAATACACTACGCATAAATATCTCTTTCCTTTGAACTTTTCTATGCGGAGCACTGCGCGCGATGACTCCATGCTTCAAGCGTGTCATTCTGCGCACGGGATGTGCATAAGCACTTTGAGCTGCACTGTAATGGAGCCTTTCATTTTATTATACTTTTGTGCAATGAAAGATTGATAGCCTTTCATGTTCTGTCCTATTTATCATATGTTGCTGCCTCATTACTGTGCTATACATGTCTTTTAATTTTATAGTATATATTTGTATGTAAATATATTTACTTGTTTTCATGAATGTATATTACAATGCAAAGACCAGTGTGAAACATTTTACTAGATTAATCCTACACTTCTTCACTTTTATTTGTTCCCCACTAAATAATGTTTTTTTTTCACTAAATGTTTAGATTTTATAAAATTGATGTGCACTCATAATTTTTTAGATTAGTAACTTTTGCTGCTGAATTATCCACTAACCTAGTTTACAATAACAGTATTTCAGATTGATATCGGTATCGGCCGATACTCTGATTTTTTGGTATCGGATCAGATCAGATCTGAAAAAAATGGCATCAGTGCCTGTCTACACGTGTTTAATATTCTCTACATATATGTTTTTCCACTTCAGAGGGAATAGAGAGTGTTGAGATTGTGGAGATGAATAATGTGGTGATTCTAGCCACAGAGCTGGAGCAGAATGCTGTAGATCTTACAGTCACATGTCAGGGAAGGTAAATATTCCTTCGATATGATTTATTTTCTAGACTGAATATAGTCTTTACTGTTCTTAACTGGACTGTTTTATAAAAGTCTTACACTGGTAATAATGACTGTGGTTGAACAAGAATTTGCAAAGTTATTTTTATTGATTATTTGTTATATTTGCTTGCCAGCCTGCCCAATCAAGTGTGCATTCTGGTATCCGATGCAGACTGCACAAGCCCTGTTCAGGACCTACAGTGTAATGCTGTGACTCCAACCTCTGAGTGTCAGATGGTGCTGCGACAATTTTTCAACAACTCTGGCATCTTCTGTATCAACGTGTCTCTGACCAATGATGTCAGCTTGGCTGTAACCAGTGCAAAGCTCAGTGTGGCTATAGGCAAGTGTCATAAATTCAAAGCATATCTAAAATAATAAAATGTATTTTCCTGAACATACCCTAAAACCTCACTACTTCACAACTTATCTTGTTAAAACTAGACCCAAATTCAGCAAGGAACACAGCTGGAGCAACACTGGGAGTCCTTGTTTTTATTTGTGCATTGGGGGCCATTGCTTTTTCATACAAGTAAGGCACCAATACACATATGGGTTTCATCAAAATAAATATTAAGAGTATGTTATTGTATGCTGCCTAGTTAAGTGTAAACAAAATGTATGTACATTAAAGTAACCCTCTATATGCGTTTTTCAATCCAGGCGGTTTAAGGAGTACCATCCACTGAGAGAAGATAATACAAGCAACAGTTTCAGCTCTGGAAGAAGCTCAGTGCCTTTAATGCTGTGGAACCTTCTGGGCCGGAGATCCACTGCAGAGAGCCGCCCGCTCCTACTTGGGCGAGTGGTGTGAAAAGCTTTCCACTTCTGCTTTAAAGGCATATTGCAAAGTCGTTACAATCTCTCAATAAGAGAATTAAATATGAAGAATGAGGGCCTCATTGTACTGTAACAACAAAAATGTTATATGTAATATGCCTCACGTTATCTAAATAATGTTTTATTGTATGTGGCAGTTGCTGAATAATCGCAGTGTATAGTGTGTGTCGTCATAAACAATTGCACATACTTCCTTTTAATGGTTAGCTTTTCTTGGGTTGAAATAATCTGACTTATTCCCCTTCAGTATTTGTTACATCCCTAAGTGTCAGTCAAGAGATACAGGGTTGTAATTTTATCTATTAAAAATATAGCGCAGTGCAAGGGCAATGCAAAATGGTGAAAAACCAAGTAGTTTACTTACATTATTTACAGCACTCACCCCTTAACTTATATGGATCAGTTAAATGGATAATAGGGATTAGTTATTAAAATGTAAATGTAATCTTTCTAAAAGCAACCCAAGTAAACTGCTTTACAGGAATATTGTCTTATTTAAAATCATCTGATAATATTCAGATTATTACAGACCACAAAGAGATTGTCAGCTGTTCTTCAAATAATCTGTTCACCTAAAAGCAAAAGTTTAAAGAAAAGCCTTACCCCGTGTTCAAAATGTATACAACATTTAGAGGCTTTATGAAGTAAATTATATAAACATTTAACTATGTAAATTTATATTAACAATTAACCATTAATAATTAACAAATATTATGTATTTTCCCCATTTCCTTTGTAGAACTACCTTTCCATTACTATAATAATACTTTTTATTCAACTATAGGCTATATTATTTAGAGCAGTGCACATTTTGGATGTCTTCCTCATCTAACACACCTCATTGAACTCATCTCATTAGTAGAAACTGAAAACTCCCAAATGGGTTTGTCTGATTTGAAAAACATCTTCAGGACAGGTTTGAGAAGAACTAATTTAGAGCCTAAACATCATTTGCATTTTCAATAAACCCTGTGTTAGTTTGATATCAACCCAAAAGGTCTGATGTTTTATTTATAAATAATAATAGTGACTACTTATTACCCCTAAATAAAAATATGTCCTGACTCTTCTCAACTTTTTGTCTGGTTCTAATGTTTTATTTATAAATATAAATATATATTTATAAATCTGGTTCTATGAAGTTAAAATCTCAAATAAGTTATATACTTGGGTTTTTACAGTGACTTGTGAACTTGTGACAGGATTCAGGTTTTATCACTGTCTTCTTTGCGCTGTGTTTATTTTTGTTTTTCCCCTTTAAACTAGTCTGTCTCTCTTGTGTGGAACATATTCAATAACTATGGTGACACAATAGAAACCTGCAGGTAACACAGGAAACAGGCACTAAACACAGGAAACTAGAACACAGGAACCATAGAATGAAATGAAAATCAAAATAAAGAGTCCTTGAACAGAAATGAACAAAGATGTGACAACACCCAAGCAACCACCTAAAATACTTTAGCAACTTAGACTGTCTGTGTGTTAAACAGTATACAACTACAGTATAACACCTAACAATGTGCAACAACATCCTAGTAATCTCTAATGTCTAACTAGAGCCACCTAACATGCTAGGAACTTGCTTTTGGCGTACTTTTAATCTTTCCTTTTCAACTGAGAAAATTCTACAGATCTGATAGTCAGCATTTGTAGTTCCTTTGCTAAAATGGGGCAACTCTTCTTTATTAGATAATTATAGACCTATTTACAAGCTTTGTATTTTGTCATAACTTTTGGAAAGTTTTATTAGTGAACAGTTGATACAGTATCTAAATAATCATAAAGTTCCGCCTATCAGCCAATCAGGAATCTGAAAAAAAGCATAGCATCACTACAACTGATATAAAAGTTACTGTTACATACTGAGATATATATATATATATATATATATATATATATATATATATATATATATATATATATATATATATATATGTATAGCCTGAATGCACTGTAAGTTGCTTTGGATAAAAGTGTCTGCTAAATGCATAAATGTAAAAGTTTAAATGATCTTGTGGAAATGAAAACATCATTGTGTATGTTATTCTGTTTTTTCTGATTTAGAAGTGATGGCTTATCAGATAATGTTGTTTCATGGTTTAACACCTTGGATGCTGTATATCACGGTGCTTTAAAATGTATAACAGATTTCAAATCGTCTGTACTCTAAACAAGTAATGACGTTGCTCTCATAGGAACACTATGTCCTCTCCTTTAAATGCAAACCTAGAGTTTTTATTGTGCTATCTCGGCATAAAACCTCGACCTTGTCAGGCTGATCCAATTCTGTAAAGCTGGATTATGCCATACCACGCTCTTGCCATGATAACATAAACCGTGGCTCAAAAACCCACACATCCAACATATGGAAGTAATTTACCAGTGATATATTCAGAAGATTTAGTTTGTTTAATTAACGTTTTGATTTAAACAGGTTTTGTGAATACATGGTTCATAATGTTACAACTCCCTACCCAGGACCAAAAGTCTCTGATGGTTTTCATTGAAATAACTGCCTAAAGCTTTAAGTCAAGCAAATGACTTCAGGGTTAATCGTCAGTCTCTCTTTGCCTGACTGAAACAAAATAAATGTGTGGACCTTTTACATTGGCAGAGCACAAAGCTTTCCAAGGTAGACATAGTCATAACATGTGGACAGACTTTAACAAAATCCTCCTTGCACTGACATTCAGCAGCATTTACTGAAATGTCCTGCCTTGCCAGGACATCCCTGTGATAAATATTAGAAGAATGAGATTAAAATGAGTTTTAGATGAAACCATGGTCCTTGTGATTCAAGTTACATATAATTTTCAGTTACCTGCACAGAATGTTGACTGATTGTTTCAGTTCATAAGACCTCAATATATTGTCAGAAGCCACAGGTATTAGTTTTGTATTGCTTTTTTTTTTTTTAATCTCAAAGTGGCAGTAGCCATTGATTGCATTGCATTTTATGAATCACCAAGGACCATGGTTTTAGCTGAAAATATTCTTTGCAGTTCTACTAAAGATAAAGTCACCTACATATTGAATGGTCTGAGGGTGAGTAAATTAACAACACATTTGAATTTTTGGGTGAACTATCCGCTTAAGGGGTTCTATTTTGCCCTTTTTTCAAGATGTAACAGTCTCAGGTTTCATCAGAATATGTCTGTTGGACTTTTAACTCAAAATAGTAACATTGTAAAGTTTCAAAATTGTAATTTATATAATAATAAAAGATAAGAAATTTATGGTCGTTTCTTTGCTTTCAAACAAACCATAAAGGTCTTATTTTGGCGGAACATAACATACTTCTGAATACTTCAGAAGATGAAGATGGCAAGAGAAGGCAAACAGTACAGATATGCTGGTAATGGAACTTAACTGATTTATTTTTATTCTATTTATCCTATATTTTACCAGGAATAATCCCATTGAGATAAAATCTCTTCTACCAGGGAGTCCTGGCCAAAATGGCAGCACACAAAGATTCACAAAAATATTTCAAGACAAACAATACAAAAAAGTCCTGTCCAGCACTCAGAACTAACAAAATATATAAATGTTAAGTAAAACAAGAACATGGTTCTTTCAAATAAGACACCAAAAGGTTTCTAAAAATATTTAAAGATGGGAGCACGTCTAGCATCAAAATACTCTGTTTTTTGATGCTAGACGTTTACCAAACTCAGTATGATCTAGGCACAGTTAAAAGTAATTTAAAGGATGATCTAGTTTTATAACTACCAGAACAATAAGATAAGAGACTACAGATATAAAAAGGCAGTTTACCTATTAGAGCTTTGGCAATAAACATCAACATATGCATTTTTCTCCTCTGATACAAGGAGGGCCAGCCAACCAAATCAAAACAAAGTACAATGATGAGTACGTGTAGGAGCATTAGTCACAAATCGTATTGCAGCATGGTATATACACAATCTAATTTTTTTTGTAAAGATACATTAGCATGCATATAAATCACATCGCCATAGTCCAGCACAGAAAGAAAACAACTTTGAATAATTCTCTTTTTTGCTTCAAAGGAAGACATTTCTTTAAACGAAAAAGAAACCCCAATTTGGGTCTGAGCTTTTTTGAAAGATTTTCAATATGAATATTAAAACCCAACCTTTCATCGGGCCATATTTGATGGCTGCTCTGTCAATTCTTCATCATCAGTTAGGAACCTAGGTGTGCTATTTGGTGTGCTTCCCTTAGAAAGCCACATTTCTAGCATTTGTAAAACTGCATTTTTCCATCTCAAAAATATATCTAAATTACGGCCTATGCTCTCAGTGTCAAATGCAGAAATGTTAATCCATGCGTTTATGACCTCAAGGTTAGACTATTGTAATGCTCTATTGCGTGGTTGTTCTGCACACTTAGTAAACAAACTCCATCTAGTCCAAAATGCAGCAGCTAGAGTTCTTACTAGAACCAGGAAGTATGATCATATTAGCCCGGTCCTGTCAACACTGCACTGGGTCCCTATCAAACATCGTATAGATTTTAAAATCTTGCTTATTACTTATAAAGCCCTGAATGGTTTAGCACCTCAGTATTTGAACAAGCTCTTGTTACATTATAGTCCTCCATGTCCGCTGCGTTCTCAAAACTCTGGCAATTTGATAATACCTAGAATATTATAGTGAACTGATTGGTTTAGATCCTTCGCCTATTTAATGGCCAAACTCTGGAATAACCTTCCTAACATTGTTCGGGAGGCAGACACACTCTTGCAGTTTAAATCTAGATTAAAGACCCATCTCTTTAACCTGGCTTACACATAACATACTAATAAGCTTCTAATATCCAAATCCGTTAAAGGATTTTTAGGCTGCATTAATTAGGTAAACCGGAACCGGGAACACTTCCCATAACACCCGATGTACTTGTTACATCGTTAGAAGAATGGCATCTACGCTCATATTAGTCTGTTTCTCTCTTATTCCGAGGTCACTGTAGCCACCAGATCCAGTCTGTATCCAAGTCAGAGGGTCACTGCAGTCACCCGGATCCAGTACGTATCCAGCCCAGATGGTGGATCAGCACCTAGAAAGGACCTTTACAGCCCCTGAAAGACAGCGGAGACCAGGACAACTAGAGCCCCAGAGACAGATCCCCTGTAAAGACTTTGTCTCAGACGACCACCGGACAAGACCAGAGGAAACAGATGATTCTTCTGCACAATCTGACTTTGCTGCAGCCTGGAATTGAACTGCTTGTTTCGTCTGGTCAGAGGAGAACTGGCCCCCCAACTGAGCCTGGTTTCTCCCAAGGTTTTTTTATCCATTCTGTCACCGATGGAGTTTTGGTTTCTTGCCGCTGTCGCCTCTGGCTTGCTTAGTTGGGGACACTTCATTTACAGCGATATTGTTGACTTGATTGAAAATTATTGCACAGATACTATTTAAAATGAACTGAGCTGCATGATGACATCACTGAATTCAATGATGAACTGCCTTTAACTGTCATTTTGCATTATTGACACACTGTTTTCCTAATTAATGTTGTTCAGTTGCTTTGACACAGTCTTTTTTGTTTAAAGCGCTATATAAATAAAGGTGACTTGACTTGACATATGCCCAGGTATTTACTCTTTCTACACGGTCCCCTTCCAAAGTTAAAATAGGTGGAATCACAAGTTTGTTACAAGAGTGAGTAAACGGCTTATATTTAGTTTTCTTAATATTTAAAACCAATTTTAAATTTAACAATGCAATACCTGGAAAGAAGCTAAATAATAGCTCTACGGCTTTTTTCATGGACTGCACAGCCGTGTAAATAATTGTATCATCAGCGTATAAATGCAGTTTAGCTGTAGTTATCTCATGACCTAAATCATTTATATAGATTGAAAATAAAATTGGTGCTAAAATTGATCCCTGAGGAACACCTTTCTTAATTTCTATTTTTTTTGAAGTGAAATTTTCGACTGAGACACACTGCATTCTTTCAGATAAATAATTTTTAAACCAATTTATACTAATTTTACTAAAACCTAAGCAGCTGAGTCTGTTTAATAGAATTTTGTGATCTACAAAATCAAAAGCTTTAGAGAGAGAGCAACAAATAAAGCAGCACAGTGATTTTTATTATCCAAAGTAGTAATAATATCATTTGTGATGAGTGCTGCCGCTGTTACAGTACTATGGTCTGACCGAAAACCTGATTGAAACTCATTTAAAATATTATTTTCTGTTAAAAACTGTTTAATCTGATCATTTACAAGAGACTCAAACTTTTGCCATAACTGATAACCTTTAAAAGGTCGAAGGTGGAAGAAACGCAAACCATCACTAGACTTAAACTCATCAGGAGTTTGAAGCTGCACCCGCTCTGGGCCTGGATTAGGGAGGATATTACCCGAAATTAAAAGCAGAACAACAACAAACCAGTTTTTTCCTCACAGAGCCAGTGGTCGAATGATCACTGCAGATGGATGTCGCATAAGGAGACAGCTTTCCATTTCCATAGGCCCACAGACGTCGCAGTCCTTTTGGCCTACCTCTCAAAATGAACAGCCCCCGGCAAATAAGGTGAATCTCGAGAACCCAGGTCCTCATAAAAGCATCTCCGTCAACCAACTCAGAAGAAGTCACGGTGTTCGGAATGGTCCAAAAACACGGCGCATAACCAGCTCTCTCTTCGGAGCTTGAAAGCATGCAGTCCATTAAAATCCACAGTAGCAGACAATTTAACAGGCGAAGGAGTATGGAATTCGTCTTCATTTTAACAATAGTCTTATGCAATCATAAAACAGATCTTAAGATTATAGAAAAAAAATGCTGGACAAAACAAAACAACGAGATACCAAAACACACACTACATGTAAGCCGCCATCTTGGATTCAAGCATGCATGCATTGCAGAGTCAATCAATCAGATACGTGCCACAGTCCGCTCCTTAGCAACACTGATGGAGTAACCAGAGACTTTCTTGTATTGACAGATGGCGAACGAGCTGTGGGAATCTCAGAAGAACACAGACGTGAGCACATGTAGGTAAGGAGAAACAGGTAAGAATCCCTTTTACAACCTTGAGACCAGACACTGATACAGAGGCGTGTGAGTGTTTTATAGGTGTGTTGATTAGCAGCAACAGGTGTGGGTGATTAAAAGGCTGGTGATTGGGAACGTGGCAGAGTGGATGGTGATGTAACGGAATCCCTGACACTTGGGAAGATGTTTGGAGCATATTGATTTTTCAAATGCACGTTGTAATTGATTCAAACTCACAGCACATGCAGAGATGGAGTTTGTGTGGAGCAGCATTTACTGCAAATCTCTCCAAGACAATGACAACACTGTTATCATGAATGGCTCACATGATAAGATGACAGCACTTCATTCTGAAACACAAAGTACAACAGATTACATATTTATATAATTACAGCACAATCTCTGCAATTTAATAATACCGCTAAACCATATTGCGTTCTCAACCATTATTAGGCCATCTGTTTCAAATACTGGGGCTTGGCGAGTGTTAATTTTAAGCCCTGGCTGTGCGTTTACAGCTCGTGCCTCAGTTACTAAAGCAAAAACAAATAGATTTTTGATCATCATCATCTCTATCATGCTCACGTGACATTGTTGATCCTCATTATGAAATTTTGTGTGTGTGTATTTAAAAACTCTTGTTACTTTAAACTTCTGATATATGGCTTTCTGAGGGCACAGACATGAAGTGCATCCATAGAAAGTCAACTGTCAAATACAAATACAAAATATAACTGCAAGCAGCGATTACCGGGCTTTAAGCACTTTAAGGCCTTCATGGCTTCCATGCTGTCAGGGGTATCAGCCAACTTGAAATGTATGGCTGACACCAGAACAGTTCCATGATGGAGAATATGATGCCACACTCAAAGAGTAATGAAAAGGTTGAACTATATTACTTAAAGGGGTCATATGATGTTGCTAAAAATAACATTATTTTGTGTATTTGTATAATTAAATGTGTTTATGCGGTTTAAGGTTCAAAAAACAGTATTTTCCACATATTATACATTATTGTTTTTCCTCTATGCCACACCTTTCTGAAACGCGTAGTTTTTTGCAAAGCACATCGGTCTGAAAAGCGAGGTGTGCTCTGATTGGCCAGCTATCCAGTGCTTTGTGATTGGCCGAATGCCTCAAGTGTGTGACGGAAATGTTACACCCCTTGTCATACTGTGATGCGTGTCCTGGTCAGAACACCGGTGAGACAAGACAAAAGCGATAAAACTTATTACAAACAAGCCATTTGTTGCATCCAGTGGGGACATAATTATGGATTATAATGACTTGTACTGTGTTTTTACGCGTTGGATCGCGCCGCATAAACATAAAACCAGGTCTGCATTTGTGATCGGAGAAACGACAAACAACAAGCCCTACTCTACACCAGCGGTTCTCAATTCCAGGCTTCGCGCCCCCCAGCTCTGCATATTTCGCACGTCTCTCTTTGATAACACACCTGATTCAGATAACCAGCTCGTTAGAAGTTCCGTGAATGAACTGTGTTCCCATTGACATGGTGACATGGTGTTCATTGCTCCTTACTCCCTGAGCTGGGGAAATATGTTGAATTTTTTCTCACTTCGAAACATTCATTCACGGATTCATGCTGTGCAACATCTTCACACACGGACAAGTGTGACATCATATACCTCTGTAAATAAATACAATTTAAATTCACGTCTCGCACACTTCAATGCACTTTGAATGGAACATATACGTTCACTTCGAACTGGAATCATGGCAGAATATCCTGTGATATTCACTTCGCAGGGCACTTACATTCGAATAGAAGAAACATCTGAAGCGATAAGAGAAATATACAAAATGCCAAGTCAAGTCAAGTCACCTTTATTTATTTAGCGCTTTATACAAAACAGATTCTGTCAAAGCAACTGAACAACATTAATTAGGAAAACAGTGTGTCAATAATGCAAAATCACAGTTAAAGCAGTTCATCATTGAATTCAGTGATGTCATTCATCTCAGTTCAGTTTAAATAGTATCTGTGCAATCATTTGCAAGTCAACGATATCACTGTAAATGAAGTGTCCCCAACTAAGCAAGCCAGAGGCGACAACGGCAAGGAACCAAAACTCCATCGGTGACAGAATGGAGAAAAAACCTTGGGGAAAAGGACAGGCTCAGTCGGGGGGCCAGTTCTCCTCTGGCCAGATGAAACCAGCAGTTCAATTCCAGGCTGCAGCAAAGTCACATTGTGCAGAGGACTCAACTGGTTCCTGTGGTCTTGTCCCGGTGGTTGTCTGAGACAAGATCTTTACAGGGGATCTGTATCTGGGGCTAATCTAGTTGTCCTGGTCTCTGCTGTCTTTCAGGGCTGTATAGGTCCTTTGTAGGTGCTGATCCACCATCTGGTCTGGATATGTACTGGATCTGGGTGACTGCAGTGACCATCTGATCTGGATACAGACTGGATCTGGTGGCTACGGTGACCTCGGAATAAGAGAGAAACAGACTAATATTAGTGTAGATGCCATTCTTCTAATGATGTAGCAAGTACATCGGGTGTTATGGGAAGTGTTCCCGGTTCCGGTTTACTTAATTAATGCAGCCTAAAAATCCTTTTTTTGGATTTGGATATTAGAAGCATATTAGTGAGTTATGTCAAGTCAAGTCAAGTCATCTTTATTTATATAGCGCTTTAAACAAAAAAGATTGCGTCAAAGCAACTGAACAACATTAATTAGGAAAACAGTGTGTCAATAATGTAAAATGACAGTTAAAGGCAGTTCATCATTGAATTCAGTGATGTCATCATGCAGCTCAGTTCAGTTTAAATAGTATCTGTGCAATAATTTGCAATCAAGTCAACAATATCGCTGTAAATGAAGTGTCCCCAACTAAGCAAGCCAGAGGCGACAGCGGCAAGGAACCATAACTCCATCAGTGACAGAATGGAGAAAAAAACCTTGGGAGAAACCAGGCTCAGTTGGGGGGCCAGTTCTCCTCTGGCCAGACGAAACCAGCAGTTCAATTCCAGGCTGCAGCAAAGTCAGATTGTGCAGAAGAAAGTGTAAACCAGGTTAAAGTAATGGGTCTTTAATCTACACTGAACAAAATTATAAACGCAGCACTTTTGTTTTTGCCCCCATTTTTCATGAGCTGAAGTCAAAGATCTAAGACTTTTTCTATGTATACAAAAGGCCTATTTCTCTCAAATATTGTTCACAAATCTGTCTAAATCTGTGTTGGTGAGCACTTCTCCTTTGCCGAGATAATCCATCCACCTCACAGGTGTGGCATATCAAGATGCTGATTAGACAGTACGATTATTGCACAGGTGTGCCTTAGGCTGGCGACAATAAATGGCCACTCTAAAATGTGCAATTTTATCACAAAGCACAATGCCTCAGATGTCGCAAGTTTTGACGGAGTGTGCAGTTGGCATGCTGACTGCAGGAATGTCCACTAAAGCTGTTGTCTGTGAATTGAATGTTCATTTCGCTACCATAAGTCATCTCCAAAGGCATTTCAGAGAATTTGGCAGTACATCCAACCGGCCTCACAACCGCAGACCACGTGTAACTACACCAGCCCAGGACCTCCACATCCAGCATCTTCACCTCCAAGATCGTCTGAGACCAGCCAACCTGGACAGCTGCTGCAACAATCGGTTTGCATAACCAAAGAATTTCTCCACAAACTGTCAGAAACCGTCTCAGGGAAGCTCATCTGCATGCTCGTCGTCCTCATTGGGGTCTCGACCTGACTGCATTTCGTTGTCATAACCAACTTGAGTGGGTAAATGCTCATATTCGATGGTGTCTGGCACTTTGGAGAGGTGTACTCTTCACGGATGAATACCGGTTTTCACTGTACAGGGGAGATGGCAGACAGCGTGTATGGTGTCGTGTGGGTGAGCGCTTCGCTGATGTCAACGTTGTGGAACGAGTGCCCCATGGTGGCGGTGGGGTTATGGTATGGACAGGCGTGTGTTATGGACAATGAACACAGATGCATTTTACTGATGGCATTTTGAATGCACAGAGATACCGTGACGAGATCCTGAGGTCCATTGTTGTGCCATTCATCCATGACCATCCAAGGCCCCATGTTGCAAGGATCTGTACACAATTCCTGGAAGCTGAAAACATGGCCAGCATACCCACCGGACATGTCACCCATTGAGCATGTTTGGGATGCTCTGGATCGGCGTATACGACAGCGTGTTCCAGTTCCTGCCAATATCCAGCAACTTCGAACAGCCGTTTAAGAGGAGAGGACCAACATTCCACAGGCCACAATCAACAATCTGATCAACTCTATGCAAAGGAGATGTGTTGCACTGCGTGAGGCAAATGGTGGTCACAAAAGATACTGACTGGTTTTCAAATATGAAGCATCACATGTTGAGTAAGTGGAGGGCGAGGAGAGTTGAAGAATGTTCAACTTTGTGTAAAACGCTGCACTCATCACTGTCACACTTTAGTCAGCTGACCAATCACAGTGGAAGAGGGGTGGTACTAATACTGATCAACCATTACACCCTGCTTGTACTACAACTGAACTGAACAAAAATGGAGAAGTTAATATTGCTTGTCTCTGAGTATTTACAGTATGTCTTTACCAGATGGGATTGTGGACTCCTATATTATTGTTATGAAAAATAAGGCTTGGAGAAACATTTCATTAGCGATGCATCTGCCATATTAATTCTGCAGATATTCCATATCACAGTAAGCACAGTGTCTCAAATGAAAAAAAACGCTGCACTCTCAAGCGTTCACAGCTGGGCGTTTTCAGCAGAGCGCCTTTGGTAGACATGCAGCCTTGAACACTCCACCGCATACAAGCTTCGGTCGGAACACATAATATTATTGTAAACTGATTTTCTTTCATTTTGATTCACTATATAACAAAGGAATTATAACTGTATGTTCTGCAGGGAACTAATTTTTAGTGACGTTCTATTTCTTAACTGTAATATGTTAGTGAATGGAGACAGCTGGCAAGTCATTTTTGTCAAAGAGCCACGAGTGGCTCGCGAGCCTTATGTTCCTGACCACTGCTTTAAGGCCCCGATATGCTTCAAGCTAAATCGAAAAACAAACTAATGTGACGTAATTTTGGACAAAATCCGGCCAAAATGAAGTTAATTTTGTGAGTTCAAAACGGCTTGCCAAAGCAAACTTTCCAGAAAAGTTTGTTCTGGCTGCAAAACACCTTCGTAAAACTATTGTTCCGTGACGATTACGTCATAGGAGGCTGAGGCTCCACCTTCTTTCACACGGAATTCTTACCTGGGTTCATTTCATTTGTTGAGTCCTTGGAGGTGAGATGTCCACGTAGTAGAGAGCCGATTTATAGTAGCAAATTAAGTTTTGCTTTTGATAAAATGACAGACTGATCAGGGCTGGCCCGTGGCATAGGCGACATAGGCAGTTGCCTAGGGTGCAAAATGACTGGGGGGGCGCCACAGGAAGTGCGCCATCTTGTGACCATTGTGCGCTCCTACAACCATATATTAAGCAAAATAATTTCTGACAGTTAACATAATTTTAGCACTGATCGATCATCAGACTGATTAAATAATTTTAGAAGAAAATAAAATTGACATCAATGAAAAATAAGATTTGACAACATGTGATGTTGGACTAATTTAAAGGGGTCATATGATGCTGCTAAAAAGAACATTATTTTGTGTATTTGGTGTAATGAAATGTGTTTATGCAGTTTAAGGTTAAAAAAACACATTATTTTCCACATACTGTACATTATTGTTTCTCCTCTATGCCCCGCCTTCTGAAACGCATTGATTTTCACAAGGCTCATCCATAGACTGTATAAGGCCTCATCTCTCTGAAAAGCGAGGTGTGCTGTGATTGGCCAGCTATCCAGCGCGTTGTGATTGGCTGAATGCCTCAAGCGTGTGATGGAAATGTTACGCCTCTTAACATATTGTGAAGCCTTGTCCAGCCGGAGCGACGAGACATAAACATAAAACCCATTACAAACATGATATAAACATGATTTCTAACAAAGTAGTTTTGCTTTCTCAATGGAACAACCTCACAAACTGCAGCCTTGAGTGAGCAGAGGCCAAAGGCCTAGAGTGAGCCGTGGTCTAGAGTGATGAGCCATGGGCGGCTTGAGAACGGTGCGGCAGGCAGATTCTACGAAGGAGCGTACCTTGGTTTTGCAGCAACCACATGTGATGACACCGTGTTGCTTCGTCCATGGTGAAAGCCGATTCTGCGATCCACAGTGAAAAGTTGATGTATTTCCTCAGCGACCAGCACGTATCAGCTCCAGGTATGGAGCTTCCTCTTTTGGAAGGCCAAACAAAGTAGTTTTGCTTTCACAGTGAAACGCACAGCATCTATACAACATGGCGGCAGCAGCAACAACAATACTACAACGAGAATAAAAGGTACACCTTCTTTCTTTGCGTGAACATCTGGGCGGGGTTATGCAAATCTTCCCACATACTGACGTAGATTTGAAACTTTAGTCTTTGCAACTTCACAGATCACCAAGAGCTTCTTTATTCACCAAGAGCTTGTAACACTCCAAAAAGACAGGAAAATTTGAAATCGCATCATATGACCCCTTTAAACACTTTCAGCGCCATGACCTATAATACATCATCATAATGCATTAATTATGCATGGCTCACGTAGTTAAAATAGTTTTGCCATTTATGTGCTCTTAAAGTATCATTTCTAAAAAATGAGTGAAAATAGAAAATTATCTGGGGCACAAGGCAGGAAGCGACGCAAAGAAAAGTAAAATCACAAGTTAACTACTGTGTATTAGCCTGTGATGTTTATGTAGTATTTTGA